>NC_084649.1:24632500-24802500 GCF_019802595.1 Syngnathoides biaculeatus
TTAACGTCATCAGTGATCGAATGATTCGTACTGGGGGCTGCATAAGAGGACATCTTTGGATTTCTATCGCCAGGAGCTAAAATAGCTTGTGATGCTAACAGTCAGCTGCTTGTTTGTTGTTGTGGTGACACCGGAGATTGAAATCAGTTGATGGATTGCCGTGCGGCAAACCGGTTACACGCACATCCGAACACAGCCGCCGTTGTTCAAGGCTCATCTTTATTCCTTTACTTGGGAATTAGCTAAAAAAAAAAAAAAAAAAAGAAAAAAAAGATTGCTAGTCTCATTCTGGGGAAATTTGGATGAATGAAAAGTGAGATAACGACGGAGCGTAACTATCAAAAAAAAAAAACAATGTTAGCTACCTATCAAATCGATCAATCAGATATTTATAGCTTCTTGCCTAAAGTCAGTTGGGATGGGGACCAGCACACCTGTGATCCTAGTGAGGATAAGCGGTACAATGGCAAAATGTTTGATGAAGACTGTATTTTAATGTTGGTCATTATGATGGTACCTCTACTTGGAGAACTGCATTCTTTTTTTTTCTTGTTTTTGTGGAAAAACATTTGACAAGCACTGGGTTGGGGAATTTTAATTTAGCACATTAATTGAGTGCAAAAATATGTATTTTTTAAGCACCCCCCACACGTAAGCTTTCCATTTACTGGGCAATAGTTTTTGCACAAAGACCTCCTATAAATTATCGGGAGGATGAATTCGGCCATCGGTGTGACGTACGGAAGACTGATCAGGTGACCAGGAGAGGAAGAGCCACTCGAAGCCCAGTGCATTGTGGGAGTCCAGGCGGTACAGGACGTAGCAGGGCTCCTGGCGGTCCAGCAGGGGAAGCAGGAAGTGGT
The DNA here is from genome assembly GCF_019802595.1 of Syngnathoides biaculeatus. NCBI lineage: Eukaryota > Metazoa > Chordata > Actinopteri > Syngnathiformes > Syngnathidae > Syngnathoides > Syngnathoides biaculeatus. Next base: position 24,633,364 of record NC_084649.1, read on the forward strand.
CGTAGTCCTGGTCCCAGCTCTGCTCTGGTTCCCTGTAGGCCCCCAGCACCAGCTGCTCTGAAAGTGACACCAGGCGGACGTCACATACCGCCACTTATGTTACGACACGTGAACACGTGTTTGGCTTCTTGAGTAAATCCATATCTCTCTCTCTCAATCCCATCCATCCATTTTCTTTTGCCGCTTATCCTCACGAGGGTCACGGGGAGTGCTGGAGCCAATCCCAGCTGGCAGCGGGCAGGAGGCGGGGTACACGCCGAACTGGTCGCCAGCCAATCGCAGGGCACATCGAGACAAACAACCGCACTCGCAATCACACCTTGGGGCAATTTAGAGTGTCCAATTAATGTTGCGTGTTTTGGGGAATGTGGGAGGAAACCGGAGTTCCCAGGAAAAAAGCCACACTCAGACTCGCCTTTTCAATCGATCGATCAATCAATCAATCAATCAACGATCTAGTTAAAAGATGTCTGTCCTCGCAGGATTCTGCTGGACTTTGCCGACTTGCCTCCCGCTACCGGTTTCTATTCCGAGGGGGCAACACATTCCTGTTCCGCATACTTTCCACCCGTTATCCTTCGCTAACCTTCCCTTTGTTGTGTGCGTACGTAGTGCCAAAATATTCGAAACACGATTGAACGCGATCCAGTCCAAAACGATGCCTTGATGATGATGATGATGTAAAATCCTTACGGAGTCATGGAAATGATTTTTGTATTCAGGTTCCTATTTGCTATTATATCTTGCCATTTGTGAGCATCACAACAATTAGCATGCAAGCATTTTATGAATTCTCTTTTTTAACGGAGGAAATAATTCTTACAGAGCCAACCGAGCATTTTTTCCACTCAGCCTGGTAGCTTTCTGTAAGTTAGCATACAAATAGTTAGCATTTTATAGTAACTAACCACGGGGCACGACATTAATATGATTGAACGTGATGTTGATAATGTAAAATCCTTACGGAGTCATGGGAATTATTTTAGTATTCAGAATTGCTATTTGCTATCATAATCTTGCCATTTGTGAGCATACCAACAATTAGCACGTGAACATTTTTTTCCACTCAGCCTGCTAGCTTTCTGTAAGTTAGCATACAAATAGTTAGCATTTTATAGTAACTAACCACGGGGCACGACATTAAGTATGATTGAACGTGATGCTGATAATGTAAAATCCTTATGGAGTCATGGAAATTATTTTAGTATTCAGAATTGCTATTTGCTATCATAATCTTGCCATTTGTGAGCATACCAACAATTAGCACGTTACCATTTTTTCCCACTCATCCTGCTAGCTTTCTGTATGTTAGCATACAAATAGTTAGCATCTTATTATTTTATAGTCACAGACTATAACGGCATTAAATATGATCTAACATAGCACTCAGCGTACTGAGGTTGCTTTTTTTTTTTGCTCTATGTTAGCATACCAGCTGCTACGATGTTAGCATTATTCCTTTCTCAGTAGGCTTTAGCAACTCCATGTTAGCATGCTATTTTTTTTTTTTTAGCATTTGACGAGAATCCACATTTTGTAGGCGCCCCAAAACCTCGAGCGTTTGAGAATAATGATTCAGTGATGAAAATGACTCAGGTGATTGCGTGTCACTGGGAAGAAATCAGTTCACGACCTGCCCCAATTGAAAAAAAAAAAAAAAAAATGAATCATACGAGTGATGTCGTCAATGTTGAAAATGTCCCTTACGCAAAAACAAAGTCATGACGCAAGCAAGATGCGCACACGTCGTGATCGTACCTAGAAGAGGTTGGCCTCGAAGAAAACTTAGCAGCTTTTTCCCCACTTCCTTTCCTTCCGGCCTCCACATCTGTGATTTTTCCGAGAAATCGTTTCGATCGGATTGTCCTGAGCGTGACCAGATAACTTTGTACATTTTTTTTTTCCGAAACATAATCCCCCCTGATCGGCAATGACCAGCAAGTTATTGTAACAATAACATTGCTGTCATAAAGTCACCACGGCAATCACGCTTTTGTTCATTTTAATTTGATTACAATTACCATTTTTTATATATATATATATATAAAAACATGCAACATGAATTGGACACTCTAAATTGCCCCAAGGTGTGATTGCGAGTGCAGCTGTTTGTCTCTATGTGCCCTGCGATCGGCTGGCGACCACTTCAGGGTGTACTCCACCTCCTGCCCGCTGACAGCTGGGATAGGCTCCGACGCTCCCCGCGACCCTCGTGAGGATAAGCGGCAGAGAAAATGGCTGGATATATTTTTGATATCTGGATGCACAATTAGATAGATAAATAGTGATTTTATTTAAGACAGTAAAAGATGTTTTTCAATATAATATAAAATATAATGTATATTTTAAAATCATATGGAAAGAAAGGAAGGATGGTTTACAGTACATTTACTGTATATTTTTATTGCTTAGTATGTGCTCCACAAATTATAATAATTTTCTTTGCCGCTTATCCTCACGAGGGTCGCGTGGAGTGCTGGAGCCTATCCCAGTTCTCAACGGGCATGAGGAGGCGTACACCCAGAACTGGTCGGCAGCCAATCGCGGGGCACATCAAGACAAAAAGCCGCACTCACAATCACACCTTGGGCCAATTTAAAGTGTCCAATTAATGTTGCATGGTTTTGGAATGTGGGAGAAAACCAGAGTACCCGGAGAAAACCCACGCAGGCGCGGGGGAGATCATGCAAACTCCACACGGGCGGGTCCGGGATCGAACCCGGGGACCTCAGAACTGTGAAGCCAACGCTTTTTACCAGCTGTTCCACCGTGCCACATTTGACAAAAATAATTGAAGCTCTTACAATTGTATTTCTACATGCATGGCACAGGTCCCGATCATTTTCCTTGTGTCCTGTTATGATAATTGATATGGTATGATGACATATCTGTCCAATTTTATGTTGATCACCCCCCCCCCCCAGACTGTCCAGGGACCTTGACTCTCCATTTTTTTCATGGTGAATGCTAAGAAAATGATCAGGAAATGTTCACGTTGTACAAAAATGACAACAACAAAAAAAATCATAAATTAGCCCTACCCATTTTTTTGACTTATCTAATAGGAGTCTGTGAAAATAGGAAGCCTGGATATAAGTGTGTCAAATAGTCAAACAGGTGCGTGTGTTTGGGGGAGGGGGGGTGCTAATTTTTCAAACTTTCTCAGAGAAGTGAGAATATGTACACGTACGCCGCAATAAATTAGGATACTGTAGTGAACTGTAAACAATTATTGAGAGACTTTTGGAGACGATAATTGTAAACATTCCAAGCGGGCCCAACGACTCGTGCAAAACAATAAAGAACCAACGGGCATCACAAAAACGATGCCCGGCGTTAGACAATCAACCCCCCCGCCGGCCCCCCGGCGGCGTGTCGTGGTGGGGGTCACTCACCGTCTTGTATCCGCACCTTAATGAGGCGCAGCGCTCCCCCTCTCGCCCGGGCCAGAAACTCCCTCAGCTCTGGTGTCACCACCAAGGCCAGAAACATGGCGGCTCGAGCAGCGTCAGACAAGCAAGCAGGCAGGCCCTCACAAAATGGTCGCTATGAGTCACTAGTAAGCGAGGAACAAAATAATAATAATAATACAAAGTCTGCGATTTTGAAGTTCAGTTGAGTCGAGCTGTGAGGGATGTCAGCGACCTTATGGCTGAGCGAGATAGGACGCCGCTCAAGTAACTGGGACGGTATCGTGTGCGCGCAGGCGGGGAACATGATCGCGCGGCCTGAGGGACAAATTTAGCCGACGGGCCGGTCGTGGTGCTGCTGACCTGTGGGGGGGCGACCGCAAGTGGTGGAGCAGATGACGGGCAGCACGTGTGAGGTCACAAACGCAACAGGGAACCATTTACAAAAGAAAGGTCAACGGATCGGTACATTTGGGTTGTTCACGTGCCATAATATATATATATATATATATTTTTTTTTTTTTAATTTCAGAATATGCCAAAATAAGATAGTAATTCAAGCCAGTGATGATTTATTCTATTTATTACTTTCGGTATAATATTTTGTTTTGTGGCTATGTACTTTTTTTTAGGGGGGAGGGAGTCTGATGCCATGACTACAAAGCATTTAGGAAACAACTTTTTTTTTTTTTAAATATGAATTGGACACTCTAAATTGCCCCGAGGTGTGATTTTGGGTGCAGCTGTTTTGTCACTATGTGCCTTGCGATTGGCTGGCGACCGATCCTGCCCATTGACAGGTGGGATAGGCTCCGGCGCTCCCCACGACCCTTGTGAGGATGAGCGGTGAAAGAAACTGAATGGGTAGATATTAAGTCAAGGCAGCGATGATTTATTCTATTTATTACTTTAGGTATAATAATGTTATGTGGCTGCTATGCACTTTTTTTTTGGGGGGGGGGTTGATGCCATGACTACAAAACATTTAGGACACACTAGATTTTTTTTTCTTCTATTGGAACTATATTTACTTAATGTTTCACCACTACGTGTCATATCTAGGTTTATTGAAATGATGGTAAAGTACTGTATATTCAATTGTGTACATTTTGTTGTTTGTGGGGTTATGCAACACTTTTTTTGGAGTCCGATATGACTGGAAATTAAGACTATTGAACCGAATTTTCAAATTATTTTGATGTTCATGCACTTGATCAGTGTGCCCAATTCAATTAACTGTAAATTTCTCCACAGGCTGCACGGTGCGTCAGCCTCACAGTTCTGAGGACCGAGGTTCAAATCCCAGACCCACTTGTGAACTTTTGGGGAGTGTCTTTGAAAGTACAGGTAAGATTTCAGGTGTGCGTAACAGTTCACGTGACGGTTATGAAACTTAAAATAACTGAGGAGAGACTATTAAAATGTCCAATGGACAGAAACTATGTCCTCAAGTATTATAATTGTGTATATATACACAATATATAAAATGGTATAGATTGTAATATGACAGAAAATCGGGACAAATATCAGGTTTTCAAGAAAAGTTTTTATTATAGAATAAAAATATGTATAAAAAAAAAAAAAAAAAAAATCAAACGAAAACATACAGTTCACAGTCAGTCCTGGACACAACATATTTACAATTTATTGACAAAGACAAGTCGGTGCCGCCCCCTGCTGGCCGTCGACTTACATTTCAGTCATCGATGGTGGGCAGCCAGAACGCCTGAAAATAAATTAAAGACATTTTGGGTTTGTGTGCTTTTTCCAAATTTTTAAAGAGTGTTGTAAATTCCCCATAACGCCACACTTTATCACTTTTCTCCCGACAACATAAGAAAACCTTGCGTTGGGTCCATGTCCCAACGCTAACCGTCATTCCACAAAGTCTCTCGCTCACCATGTTGGAGCAGGCGCTGGCGAACGTCATGAATTTGGGGTTGAACTGGAGGCACGTGATGGGCCCCGTGTGCTTGCCGTCCAGCACGGCCACCTTCATGCCGCTCTCCGCGTTCCACACGTGAATTTTGCCGTCCTCGGAACCTGCGACACGAAAATTGAAATTCAGGGCGCGTGGAGAGAGACAACAGTCCCGCTTGCGTTCACATGTAGTTCAAATGTAACTAAAATAGAAAATTGTGCAAATTCCCACAAGCAGCTGTCATTTAATTCCACATTTTCTCCCACTAATGCCATAGATTTTTCAATCTAGTTGCGTGTATTTAGTTCCTCCCCAACTCTGCTTACCGATGACGACGAACTGAGAGTCGGGTGTGAACGAGGCCTCCAGTGTGACACCTTTGTTGTTGTTGTATCCCTGCAGGCATATTAACATGATTTTATAAAGCGACGCTTATCGTTCGGATCCATGTTATCTACATTGACCCAGTAATGAGACTCACGGGTGTCAAACTCACGCTTGCCACATTGTTGTTCCGGTTTCCCTAAGAGGGCCGTTACGACTGTGAAACAAAAATAATTTCATCATCTCATCATATTTCCATAATCAATTTATGAACTAGTTTTGAAATCGGAAATAAAGGGCACTCTCTTTTTCCAACTATTCACATTTGCTAACACAAAAATGTTTGTAAATGTTTTTCAAAATTTTGGGACAGATTTTTTCAAGAATCGTGGAAATTTACAATCCAGATTCGGCTTGGTGGGCCACTTAAAAATCACGTGGCGGGCCAGATCTGGGCCCCAGGCCTCGAGTTTGACACCAGTGCTTGACGGGTTTACTGTACAGTACAGCCTCGGTTCTCGAACAAATCGGTTTTTGAACGAAATTTTCGAGACTTTTTTGCTTCTGTTTTCGACCAAAAATCGGTACTCGATCGCCCCCAACAAAACCCAGAAATAACAGAACGTGCGCGCTTTGTTATTGTCAATTCGAACGAAGCCCCCCAAAAAACCCGGAAATAACATAACACACGTGGCGGTTGATTCGGCTTTGAAACAAATCGGTTTCCGAACCGCCTTCTCGAACGGATTGTGGCCGAGAACCGAGCCTCGAGCGCACTTCCATTAATTGAACACATGAATCGCACGTTTCTATTTTTGTAATTTCAAGCGACAACGAACTTCGTGATGCCCTGGCGCATGTGACGAAGGGGCTTGGTACGCCGACTACAACGCGAGTGACGGTGTTCGTCTCACCCCGAAGGAGTGCAGTACGGCCCCTTTGAATGCGTCCAAGATGCGGAGCGCGCCGCCGTTGGTGGACAGGAGGATGAGTTTGCCGTCGTTGCTGAACTTGAGGCCCGTCCACTCGCACGTCCTGTCGTACTGCAGCTTGAAGGTCGCGAACGGTCCCTGCGGGCCGAGGGGGATGACAAGCGTGAAGCCGCTCGCCGCCGCCGCTCATCGCGTTGTCGTGCCGGGCTCACCTTGTCGAATGAGCGAAGGTCGTAAAGCTTCACCATTTCTGAGTTGATGCCAGCGGAGAAAATGAGACCCTCGGGATCAAACGAGCACACCGGCTTGCCCTGGAGGTGCATGAGGCCCTGCGGGTGGCAACAGGTGGGTAAGTATTGTGACATATCACAATATCCCGCTGTTTTTTTTTTTTTAAACTAAAAAGAAGTGTTTTGGAAACCAGGAGGAGGGGTTGCGAAACTCTCCCGGTGTTGAGAAAATTCTAATTTCCTTTTGTTGGACAAAGACTCGTCTTTTATTTTACAATAGTACAAGGAGCACCGTAATTCCCGGCCTGCGGAGCCTCACCGAGTACATTTGTAAAGGAAAAACTATTTGGTACATACATACGCCGCAGCTGTGTAAAAGCTGCAAGTGCCCAGTGTACATTGAAACACGAGATATGTACAAAGAAAGATGGTACACAAAAAGAATTTTACGCTAGCAACTAGTGCCTCACTAAAGCTAACACTAATAGGGCCAATCAAATTAAAACTTACCGGTAAATATCACTGAGACACGCCAGAAACACACTAGCGCAGCACTAACAGGGCCGGTAAAAAATCACTTCCTTGGCACATATATTCCACCGATCTCACTCTTACCTTTTCCGCTCAAGTGCCCCCTTGAGGCAGTTAGAAAAAGTGCACAAATTAGCCGCATCACCGCATAAACCGCAGGTTGAAAGCGTGTGAAAAAAAGTTGCGGCTTGTTCGCCGGAAATGACGGTAACTATTTGATTCCGATACGTGGATATGTTAGTCATTCGATTCGTTACTGTCAACGCAAACAGCCAACGGGGAATTACAGAATCCGAGTTCGAGTCCTAACGTGACTGACGGTTACCTGGCAGTTAGGTGAGCGCAGATCCCACAGCCTTATGGTTTTATCCAGGGATCCAGAAATGAAGGTATCGTCCACAGGAGACATGGAGAGGGAGGTAACTCTGCGGGGGAACAGTCAAGTGGATTACTTCAGCGCGCTAGGTGGGGTGGGGGCGACAAAAATACTCGTAGAGTGAGTACTCTGTTCTCGAACAGCCCCGTTCTCTTAACAAATCAGTTTTCGAACAAAAATTGAGATTTTTTTTTTTTTTTTTTTGCTTGCTTTCGGACAAAAATCGGTACTCGAATACCCCCGGAAAAAATCCAGAAATAATAATATGCACGCGACCCAACCAGCTGATCCACAACCCGCGTTATTGTGTATAACGCAACCTCTGTACGCAGAGATGTCCCTGTGGCTACATTTACTGATTTTTCTTCCTATTGAGGACTATTAACGCCCAATCATGGCGCCAAAGAAGTGACACAAGATAAGTTCTTTGGGAAAACAAAAGAACTTCCAGGGGGCGAGTGACCCCCACCAAAGAGATTTGATACAGTAGTTGATAGGTTTGCATTACTTTTTTCTTGTGAACTTTAACAGTGCTTTGTCCCATTAGCATTTTTGTTGTTTCAAAGATTTTGTTAGCTCGAGTCAAATGATGTGTGTTACTTTTTGTAAAAAATTATATTTTTTGCTCCCCCACCCCCTCATTGTTGCTTTTTCAAACTTATTCTGCACTTTTGTTAAAACAGAAAAGTTCACAAGGCTGGGGGCCGAGTTGCTACAGATACAGCGATGCACTCCCAGCCTAGCCTACTGTACTACTAAAGCATACATTCAAAGCAAAAAATAAATATATTTCTGAAATTATTTTACTATATAAAGTATTTAAACTATACACTTATTTCTACTATGCAGTGTATGAACAGGAAAAGCCTAAAAAAAAATCTTTAAAAAGCCTAATTTTGTAGGCTTGGAACGCATTATTTCTTTTTCCATTGATTGTAATGGGAAATATCGATTCGGTTTTCGAACAAATCACTTCTCGAACCGCCTTCTGGAACAGATTGTGCTGTACCTACCTTTTACTGTGCCCAGGGAAGTAGCGGATGTATTTATTGTCATGAAGGGACAAGTATCTGATGGTATCTTTAGGGACGGCACAATGAAAAAAATATTGATCAATATTCATGGCACGCAACACGTTGAAGAAACAATCAAGCCGCTGCAGTTGAGAAGAGTGCGCTCGGACATGGGCAAGGCAGTCATTTGTACAGTTAGCTCCAGTGTAGGGCACAATCATAGACCCAAAACTGTACAAAAAACTACCTCAGACCAGAGCGAGCAGTCGTGCAGGGATCATCCTGTTGAAACACCCCAAAAAACAAACACGCAAACGGACACCCAGAAAATTTCTCTGACAAGGTCAAGTATGACAAAATTGGACCTGCACTACACTTCTGGTAAATATTTTGAATACAAAATAATTGTGTAAAAATGCGCAATTTGTCCTTGTTGAGTGATAACGGCCCCATTAGGTCATTTATTATAAGCATCCACTATTCATGAGAACGTATCCATCCTTAAGATCTCAGATGTTCCATACTAGCAACACTTCAGGGCAACAATGACAACAAAAAATACAAAATTAGATGTCACACATTTGGCTTATAATAATAAATCAAACAAAACAATAACCTACCATCAATTTTGTTGGAACTGTAGACGACCGTGTTGGCTGCATGTGTGTACCTGATCAAATCCACTCCATACTTTTTACTGTAAAGGGTCCTCTTCGGTCTGGGATCACATTTTAGAGAGAAAATTATTAGGACTGTAAGAATAATATACTTTCATCCATCTTCCATAGAAATTGGGTTAATGGTGATCTAGACCCTAACACACCCGAAGCGGTCACAGGTCAGTTGCCGGGCACATAAGGACTCAACCATTCAAACTTACGGATATCCATGCATTTCTCTATTATCCATCCATATTTTTTTTGTATCGTGCTTGACCTCATACAGATCACAGCAGTGCAGGAGGCTTTCCTGGCAGACCTCCGGCGAGAGAAGTTGGGTAAAACCTGGACTGGTCTACTACTACTACTACTTCTATAAGAGACTCTGAAAAACGCTGTAATAGCAGTCATTTTTGGGGGAACGAACAAAGATATATGCCTGTAAGTATTATCGGTTTGCATGTGTTGAGCCACCGTTGGTGTTCAAATCGTCAAAGTGACATTCAGACTGCTTGAAGTGACAGCCGATCACAGGGCACATCCATGCAAGCATTCCCAGGGCTGGGCAATTTGGAGCCTTGGAATGGTCGCCTGTCAATCACAAGTCTTCATAAAAACCTCACAGAACACCCGGAGAACATGCTAATCACACAGAGGGAGGGATTCGAACCTAGAATCGAAGAACTGAGAGGCAGAAGTGGGAAAAACTTCAAAACAGTGCTACAACGATAACTGTAAGATTACATTTCTCCTCTTTAAGCAAATCAAACAATCACAACAATTACAGTCAATTGATTTTTATTTTTTGAACTCATTCCCACCTCCGTAAGTCGCCCACACACACCCAAAAAAAAAAAAAAATTCCAGGCCGTTGCTCCTAAAAAGCGTTAGCATGCTAGCTAACGAGACAACAAGGGGGGTTAAACAAGGATGACGTTTGACTTACTTCCCCTCTTGGCAGTCGTACAACACCAGCGAGTCGTCGTCGCTGCTCGATATGATGGACTCTCCGTTGGAGCTGAAGTCGAAGCAGTTAATCTTGTCCGAGTTCTCCCGGAAAACCTTCGCCACCCTGAAGCTCCGCAGCACATTGTCCGTCAGCTTCATGGCGGCCCGCCTGTGTGTGTGTCCCGAGGGGACTTCCGCGACCCTCTTTCTCTACCTTTGAAAGCTTTCCGCAATACACCTCGCTTCCGAAACAAACTATTAGAGTCGCGGCGGTTAGAATCGTCGCTCTTGGATGTAATTACTGGGTGATTTTTATTGCTTTCTGCACAACCATTACTTGATGCGATGCCCGCGTAATGTCGGAGAAACGCATGAGGTTGGGCGACAGCCGGAAGTCACGTACGCATGGGTTATCGCGATATTCTACTGGAATAAAAAAACAACAACTTTATTTAAAAATACAATAAAATATTATAAATAATCACGGAAACAATCGAGTTTCATAAAATGATCACGCAATTGCCTAGGAATCAGTAATCACATGGTAAACAAAAGTGAAAAAAGGAGACGAGAATCAGATCAGACTGAAAATTATTTTTAAAAATCGGGATTATTTTTAATGATTAAATATCAATTCAAAAATATTTTAGGATATTGTCACAATCGGGTGAATGTTTTACAAAGCACACGATTCTTTCACGCACTTTTATCATATTTATTCACCAATCATACGCTACTCTCGCACTCAAATCTCGCGGAGTGTTACAAATCTCGCGGAGTGTAACGTAGATAGATAACTAAAATGAGTAAATAACGTCAGGATTATTTTTTATTATTTTTAATGGTTAAATATCAATTCAAAAATCTTTTAGGATATTGTTACAATCGGGTCCATGTTTTTGAAACTTTTTTTTTTCTTTTGCAAAGCTCACGATTCTTTCACGCACATTTATCATATTTATTCACCAATCATACGCCACGCTCGCACTCAAATCTCGCGGAGTGTAACCGCCGTACGAGATACCTTATCAGCCAATGGCAGAGGAGCCAGCACACCGTGTTAGCCAATCGAGACGCGCTCCGAGTTTAAAGTCTCGTAGCGAGGGACGTTTGAAATTCAACAAGTGACTCCGAGCTGCGTTGGCAACCTTTCATCGTTGCCATTGCAACATTCGACAATACGAGTGTTATTCGGGCCGACTCTTCCGGATAGATCGATATATATTTTAATCTCAAGCTTGTCCACTTATGTCCGCTGCCGTGAAAGCCGCAATCGAGGGAGGTTAAGTCGCCTGCTTAGTGCCAACCTTCGAGCTTTTTTTCTGGAGCGTCGCGGCGTCCTAACACCCTGAGGTACGCTCAATTTTGTAAATTTTAATATTACTAACAGTTCGCTTCTTGTGACATTAATTTTTAAAGATCTATATTTTGTGTTGGCAAAAGGCCTTCTTGACCGCAAGCAAACTCCGCCGTTTTGCGATGTTGTTAGCCCAAATGCTAATTGCTAGTTTGAAATCGACGATAACGCAGAGGTGCTAAATAGGCGTCGATTATCATGATTTATTAATCGTAATTATTATTGTTACGCCATTGTTTGACCCCTTTCCAGACTATGGAGGTTGCTGCCAGGCTAAAAACGCTAAACGGCCCGACTGCTCGTAGGTCTGAAGTGAAGGTAAGTGACATTGTCAAGATAAACATACAGTACAGGTGTGTGTGTGTGTGTGTGTGTGTTGTGTGTGTTCGTGTGTGTGTGTGTGTGGTGTGTGTGTGTTCGTGTGTGTGTGTGTTGTGTGTGTGTTCGTGTTCGTTCGTGTGTGTGTGTGTGTGTGTGTGTGTTCGTTCGTGTGTGTTCGTGTGTACGTGTGTACGTGTACAGGCACGGTGCCTCAACAGGAAAGCGTTGGCCTCACAGTCCTGGACCCGCCCGTGTGGTTTTAGCATGAACACAACTTGTGCCTGCGTGCGTTTTATCCGGGCACTCCGGTTTCCTCCCACATCCCAAAAACATGCAACATTAACTGGACACTCTAAATTGCTCGTAGGTGTGATTGTGAGTGCGGCTGTTTGTCTCCATGTGCCCTGCGATTGGCTGGCGACCGGTTCAGGGTGTACCCGGCCTCCTGTCCGTTGACAGCCAGGATAGGCTCCGGCACTCCCCGCAACCCCTGTGAGGATAAGCGGCTAAGAAGCTGCAGCGCTGCAAATGGATGGATGGACGGACTTTTTCTGCATCATTGAGCCAAAAATATAATAGTCTGAATTGGACCCAATCCTTGAATTTCTGGTGCATTTAAGCTGTGGATCCTACGCCTCTTCTTTTTGATGATTTTATCGCAGCTACCCGAAGACGGACCGCTGCGTCTCCAGCCGTCGCATGCGCCTTGCAAGCAGCCGCAACGTGTTCTGTCCGAGTCCAACGGGCCTCAGCGCTTCACGCAGCCATCAAAACACAAGTCGGCGCCCAACCTCCTCAAGGCCGCAAAGTCCGCGCAACCCGTCGATCAGAACGTCAGACCGGCGGCTACGAATGTGCACGCGCAATCCAAAGCCGTTGTCCGGCGAAGCCAACCCAGGATGAACGAGCCAACGGTGAACCTGGGAATGGCGAAACCTCCCGCGGGGGCTGCTACACCGGCGGCCGCCGTACCTGCGAAACCTGCAGCAGGAGCTGTGAAAACCGAGATGCCGCCGCAAAGTACGGTCGCGTCAAATGTATCGTCATAGTTACGTGGTTTTAGCCACCGTTACCAAAATGCTTTCATTTTCCCTTCTTTTTCAGCGGGGAAACCGGCCAAGACTGATTCTTCAGACTCAACGTCGTCAAAGTACCTCTTTCTGCGTGAACGACATTTTTGTCAATGGTTGGTCCACGTTGACGCTGGTTTGCCCCCCCCCGTGAAGGAGCAAGAAGCGGTGGAGCCTGGAGAGCTTCGAAATCGGCCGCCCGCTCGGAAAGGGCAAGTTCGGCAACGTCTACCTGGCCCGAGAGCGGGAGACCAAATTCATCCTGGCCTTGAAGGTGCTTTTCAAAAAGCAGCTGGAGAAGGCGGGCGTGGAGCACCAGCTGAGGAGAGAAGTGGAGATCCAGTCTCACCTCAGGTAAAAAAAAAAACCAACAAAATAATAATAATATTAATAGTTATAATCCTCACAGCGGTCACAAGAGTGCCGGAGGCTATCTTAGCTAGCTTCAGGCAGGAAGCAGGGTAACACCCTCAACCGGTTGTCGGCCAATCCCAGGGCACATGGAAACGAACAACCATTCACACTCGCAGTCAAACCACTTTTATCCATCCATTTTCTCTGCCGCTTATCCTCACGAGGGTCGCGGGGAGTGCTGGAGCCCTATCCATCGAGCAGGAGGCAGGGCGCACCCTGAACTGGTCGCCGGCCGGTCGCAGGGGACGAGGAGACAAACAGCCGCACTCCCAATCACGCCTCGGGGCGGTTTAGAGTGTCCAATTAATGTCGCGTGTTTTTGGGATGTGGGAGGAAAACAGAGTGCCCACTCGGAGAAAACCCAAAAGAATAAAACACGAGTTTGAAGTGAATTTTTTTTTTTTTTTTTTTTTTTTTTTTTTGGTGGGACCACAACCTTAGCTTTCTTAACTGACATAGATTTTATGATCTTTTTGTATCATAACAAATCATCCATGCATTTTCTTTTGCCGCTTATCCTCACAAGGGTAGGGCGCAGGGAGTGCTGGAGCCTATCCCAGCTGTCGACGGGCAGGAGGCGGGGTGCACCCAGAACTGGTTGCCAGCCAATCGCAGGGCACATCCAGACAGACAAGAGCCGCACTCACAATCACACCTACGGGCAATTTAGAGTGTCCAATTAATGTTGCGTGTTTTTGGGATGTGGGTGGAAACCGGAGAGCCCACCCGGAGAAAAGCCAGGCAGGCACGGGGAGAATATGCAAAATCATTAGCACAAACCTGGATGGATGACTTATCTAGTCAAATTGACTTTTTTTAGGGTTTTCCAGTTGTCTATATCACGGTTGTTGAAGGTGCTGCCCGCGACTGGTCTTTTCCAGGCACCCCAACATCTTGCGGCTTTACGGTTATTTCCACGACGAGTCGCGCGTGTACCTCATTCTCGAGTACGCGCCCAAGGGCGAGCTCTTCGGTGAGCTGCAACGCTGCAAATATTTCAACGAGCAGCGCAGCGCTACTGTAAGTTTTTTTTTTTTTTTTGGGGGGGGGGGGGGGGGGGTCGCGGGAATGGATGTCGCAGTCGTTGTGATGATTGTGCCGCACTAGTACATCATGGAGCTGGCGGACGCCCTCCAATACTGCCACGCCAAGATGGTGATCCACAGGGACATTAAGCCCGAGAACCTCCTGTTGGGCGCCAACGGCGAGCTGAAGATCGCCGACTTCGGTTGGTCCGTTCACACGCCCTCGTCCAGGTGATCCTTCATCCCCCACCCCCCCCCCCCCCACGCGAGAGAAGGCGCCATACTGACTGACTTACCCCCGACTTCCTCGCGCAGGAGGTCAACTTTATGCGGGACTCTGGACTATCTGCCCCCCGAAATGATCGAAGGGAAGACCCACGACGAAAAGGTGGACCTGTGGAGTCTCGGCGTGCTTTGCTACGAGTTCCTGCTCGGGAAACCCCCGTTTGAAACCAAATCCCACGAGGACACGTACCGCAGGATATCCAGGGTAAGACGTCTCCGGCGGTGTCGGCTGAAGAGTCATCTCGGAGGACTCGTGTAGTCAACCATTGTTTGGGGTTTATCGCTAACTTATGTTATCAAATCTAGAGAAGTCATAATGGACCTTTCCGACTGGTGATCTTTAGCGCCACCCCCTTAGCTACATTTGGCATGTACCACAAGCTTCCAAAATGGCCACTGAACAGAACACTTTTGAAGTCGATTCTGTACCGCGTATTCCGGATAATATTGCGGTATGTTTTTTGCCAAATGCGTCAGACGTCTCCTAGCGTTAATCCACCGTAGACCCTCGGTCAACCGTGTTTTAGGCTTTGGAAAATGAATCAAGCGGGCCCCTTGCAACCTAGCCGGATATCTTTCATCAGAATTGCACATTCCCCGAGCGCATCTGAGGACAGTTTTCTTGGACATTAATTTTTCCAAGCGCCCGCTACTGACAACCAGTATTGCTTGAGGGGCGTGTCAAGACAATGCGGCTATCTGATTGGCTATTATTGTACGAGTGATTGACAGGTCGGAAAGGTCCATTACAGGAATATTTCTTGACCTTATACTTTATAAACCGAGCTGTTTAAAAAAAAAAAAAAAAAAAGGTAAGACATAAAGTAGACATGAGTGCGCCTTCTTGTTTAGCATTTATTGTTACGCAACTTGGCAAACTAGTTCCTTGCACGCCGTTTTCATCTGGGTTCTGGTGTTTAAAGTGTAAAGATAGCAAGTGTACTGTTTTGTCTATATTTTCTCAAGGATGGATTGAAAAATGTTCTGGAGAGGAAATTCTGCACGTGCATTTCACTTGGCCCGAGACAACTGTCTGAATATATGAGTGGTTATTTGGGGGGGGTGGAGAATCTCTACCGTTAGGATTGCATTTTTATTGTCTTAAACTACTTTGCCCATGAATGATCAGTTGTGGTTCTGTTAGACTGGCCCAGATCATCTGCGGCTACACAAGTGCCGTATTTTAAAGAAGGACAAATCGCTGTTTTTTTGCAGCGCTCTGAACGTTGCGGAATATTTAACAATGCGGCTAAAATTTATATTTTGTCAGTTTCTCGATGCTCCGCCGGGACCAAAACAAAAGCAGCGTTCTGTGGTGAACAATTTTTGGCGCCATTTGAGCCCACGTTTTTTTTTTTTTTTTACATACATTTATTGCAGACCGACGTAGTGTTGGGCCAATTATAAACATGGTCAAAAATAATACAGTTGCATCTTTAAGTGGTTTATGAGACACTGCTAGATGTGTAATTTACATATAACAAAAAGTCTTGAGTAAATTGAACAGAAGTGGGGTTATTTTTGTTTTTGTTTTTTTTTTACGATAACTGTTAATCCCTAGCGCAGTGATTTCCAACCTTTATAGAGCCAAGGCACATATTTTACAATTGGAAAATCCCACGGCACACCAACAAAAGTAAATGTCACCAAAAATTGATCGATTAACTACTGTATGTACTTCCTGCTAGCTAATAGTAGAGGATTTTTCTGTTCTGTCTGTCATTGTGCCTCACTGGCATAAATAGATGAATAAAGATACATTATTTCTTGGAATTTTTTTTTTTTTTAGCAATTGCATAAAATTGGATAACTTTCCACGGCACGCTGATTGGAAATCACTGCACTAGCGCAATAATCGCGATTGTTAACATTTAGCATTTTGCCGTTTCAACCTCCTGGATGCCAAATTTATACCATTTGACGAAGAAGAAATTTGTACCAATATACATTATTATGATTTATAAAAGGAGAAGTGATGAGAAAAATATTTTATGAAGACGGTCGTAATTTAAACACTGTTGTCTGTGCAATGGAGCTGGTGAGCCAAGTTGGTTATATGGATGGAAAGCAAATATTACATTTATTTTATTCAGTATAGAATTTTTTTTGTTTTTTAAGCAATTATTTATAGGTCAGCGCGGGGCTTTATTTGATCTTTGGCCACCCCCTCTCACGCCGCAGGTGGAATACTCGTACCCCTCGCAGTCGAACGTCAGCCCGCTGGCCAAAGACTTGATCTCCCTCCTGCTGAAACACAACCCCATGCACAGACTCCCCATTCGAGGGGTGCTCACTCACCCCTGGGTGGTCCAAAACTCCACCAAGAAGCCCACCGCCCAAGCTGCCACTAACTGATGCAAATCATTTCACTTTTTTTTTGGTGTGTGTACAGGGAACTTGAGCCACTCTTATCTTTTCCTCCGGTTCGACTACCTGTAAATATTTCTCTGCTCTACATATCTATTGGCTTTTACTGTGATGTCATGACGTGAAATAAAATAAAATGACGCGCCTGCACTTTCCCCCAGCACCCTGATTATTATTTTATTTCGCCATGTGTGCTGTTTCGTCTTTGGACAGCAGGGAGCGCTCGTGCACCGTGATTACTCACACGGCTTGCGACGTTTACTCCACCGCCTTTGTGCCCTGATTGCCTGGAACGCGCCAATAAAATAAAAAAAAAAAAAAAAAGAAAACTTGCAGCGCACCAGTATGACTCATTTTCACCCCCCTATAAATAGTTTCTTAAAAAAAAAAAAAAAATCGCAATTATATTGCAATGTTCTCCAGTTGCCTTTTTTCAGAAAGCTGCCACGCTTGATGGTTTAGTTTTAATTTCCAGTAGTTAATCAGGGCAATTATGATTATTTTAACACGCATTATACGTGTCTCCCGTAATGTATACATCTGATATTGTAAGGATTTTTTAAAATATTGTTTTTAATGGATTACACCCCAATGCCCCCCACCACACAGCGTCATATTTATGCACCTGATATTCTATTGGGTTGCAGATTATGCTGCGATCAACACCAGAAACGAACGTTTTATGTGATTTGAGCACATAATAATGACAAAAATTGAAAATACTTTCAACAATTTTATATCCGGGTAAGCCAAGGCCGAGTGAAGAAGAGGAATTCACCGTTGAAGCTTTGCATGGTTTATGTCCCCCCCCCCCTTTTCTCCCCTCTTCATGACTTTGAAACGTTAATGCAAGTTTTAAATCATGCAACTATTTTTTTATATTTCTCTATTTCAAATGGCCTAAACGTCTTTTTTAGAGTCTGTGAATTATAGGGATTTTTTTTCCGTTTTCAACATTTTATCGGCCCACCTAAAAAAATAGTTCAATTTGCATAAAAAAAAGAGTACAATTACTTTCTACATCATATTCTGTCATTTATTACTGAGAAAAAAATACATGTTCTGACCTTTTTTTTAGCGTTACATAAGACCACGGGGTTTTTTTTTCCAACAGTTTAAGTTCACTTCTTTTAATCATCTTTATTTCCACAATATATGGTAACGACTTTGAGATATACATTCCATCTGTTTTGAAATCACAATAATAATAAACACTACACGTACGTTTGTTTTTTTTTTCTCCTCTTTTTTTTCTTGAAATAACATTTCCACAGGACCCCATTTGATAGCACAAAATGGAAAAAAAATGTCCAATATGCACTAATTTCCCTCGAAATGAAGACTTTCCATCCTCCGAATTCGAGGCCACGTGTTTGAAATGTGGTGACAAAGAGCGTTATGTCGCGTTTGCAGAGGGAGGATTTGAATTCGGGGCGAGTGCCGATCAGACGTGAAGGAAAAGGTGCGAATTCGTCCAATGTACATAAAAGCAAAAGGCCTATTCCGATATCCCCGTTGCAGGTTGTATTTCTAACTATCATACATTCAATGCATAGTTCGAATAGCTGCTTAGAAGCTCCAGTCTCCTATATTGTGTTTTTATTGACTAGGCTTCAATTGTGGGAGAAAAAAAAAAATGAAGCCCACCCCCCCAAAAATATCACTCCCCCCATTTTTGATATATTTTTTTCTTTTCCGCAAATGAGTGCTCTAAATATCATTATCCCCGATTTTTTTTATTTGAGGTGTTATCAATAAACGCGTAAATATTCGTTTTACTTGAATAATAATAATAATAAGCAAATTCTAAGAAACTGATCCTTTCAGTTATCATTTTTTTCCGCACAGAGCTAAGATTTTATGTTTGTCGTTATTGCCATTGTTTTTTCTTTTTTGGGGGGGGGTGGATTTATTTTATTGCATGTTGCATTTTAAAAAATCGCATTTAATAGAGCAGATGAAGGGGAAGAAGGAAAACGATCGTTTGTTTTCATGGATGTGCAAAGCCAATGAATGGTTTCTCCAAACATCAGACTACTGAAATGCTTTTTTTTTTTTTTTTTTTTTTTTTTAAACATGTAGACGCAAGGCCTCGTGACTGGGGGGAGGGGGGCGGGGGCCGAAGGCCGATCCAGATGGATCATCTCATTGCATGTTGTTTGAAAGAAAATTAATATTCGCGGCAGTCGTGCGGACTTGTGTGTGTGTGTGTGGGGGGGGGGGGTTGTATTCTCACTGCCAATTTATTGGGTACGCTGACATCTGACTGTTTTTTTTTTTTTTTGTTTTGTTCAATGCAAGGCCTCGTGACAGGAGGGCGTGTAGAACTGTGCTACGCGCAAGACTGGATGGTTGCGAGGGTGCGCTTTTTTTTTTTTTTTCTTTCTTTTTTTTTTTTTACGCATGAACAGAAGCGAGAAAAGGAGGAAGGCCGAGGTGGCGGTCTACTCCTCGACGTTGTACTTGAAGGCCTCCACGAGCCCCTCCATGGAGTGGATGAAGCCGGAGATGCTGCATATCCCGCCGATGACGAAGATGGCCACGTCGAAGAAGACCTGGTGCCACTGCAGCTTCCTCCACAGCAGCTTGAGGTGGAAGAGGCTGGGCAGCAGGAAGCAGAGCCCCGCGCCCGTCAGGCTGCCCGTCAGGCCCATGAGCAGCGCGAAGTGCGGCACGTAGATGGCCATGAGCAGCGTGAAGACCACCAGGCCGCAGCGCAGGCTCAGCCCCCACGACTTGAGGCGCCCGTCGCCGCCGTAGCAGTCCGGGAAGAAGGCGCGGCTCCCCTCCCGGAAGAGGCTCTTCTCCAGCACCTCCACGGCGGCGAAGAAGGGCAGCGGGTAGGAGAGCAGCGCCTTGGCCACCAGGAAGAGGTTGACCACGGCGCGGATGCCCGGCGGCAGGTTGTCCGTGATCACCTCCTTGGTGGCGTCGGCCCAGGTCAGGTAGGCCACCAGGGCGAAGAGGCCCTTGAGGATGCAGGCGGCGATGTGGGTCCAGTTCATCATGCAGTGGAACTCGGCGGGCTTCTGCATGTTGCCCTCCAGCGACGGCAGGAAGATCTGCGACGTGTAGCTGAAGACGATGATGCCGATCGAGATGGGGAACTTCTTGACGTCGATGTAGAACTTGACCTTGTCCCACGCCCACACCCGCGCCCGCGACAGGCAGTAGGCGATCACCAGCACGTTGATGACGAAGTGGGCCAGCGTGCACAGCAGGCTGAACTTGGACACGGCCTTCAGGTTCTTGAGGAAGGCGCAGGGCAGCAGCGCCGCCGTGGCGATGATGGCCCACGACTTCTGCGACACGGGCATGTCGGGGAAGCTGTTGTACATCAGGTTGCCGCTCACCACCACGTACAGGATGCACGTCATCACCAGCTCGATGATCTGCGCCACGTTGACCACGTGGCCGCCCAGCGCCGGGAAGCGCGGCGCGCAGCAGGCGTTGGCGATGTCCACGTAGGAGTCGCGCACGCGCACCAGCCGCCCGTCCTCGTCCTCCTCGTACAGGCACGCGATCAGGATCTTGCCCGTGTAGCAGCACACCACCGCGGCGAAGATGATCAGGAAGAGGCCCAGGTAGCCCCCGTGCAGGATGGCGTAGGGCAGGCCCAGGACGAACATCCCCTGCGGGAGTTTTGCCGTCAAAGGTTCGGCGTTCGAAGCCAGACGCGGACGGGGACATTTCAAGATCGCTGCGTGCAAACGTGACATTGGCTTGGACCCGTCTTTCGTCCAGATCCCGCCCGGTTTGAGTCACATTCGGCACCAATAATAATTCTAATAATCTTTCTTCCGTTTTTGATTGATTTGATTTGATTTTTTTTTTTTCTTTTCACCGCAGGGTCCAAAGCCGTCGTCGTCGGACCACGTCTAAATTGCACGTGTTTTTAATTCACAGTGGATATACAAAGTCTACACACCCCTATTCAAATGCTACAGACCAAAATAGATACTGTACATGAGAAAAATCACCATCAATGTGACATAACTTGTGAAACTTGAAAATATCTTTTCTAAAAGTTACAGATAATTTGACTGCACAAGTGCGCACACCCTCTTCTGGCCTATGTGCTTGGATCTCAGAATCATCAATCGGATTCACACGAATAGTACGCACCTGACACGGTCAGGAGTAAAATACAAAAGAATTTCCATGGTCTGTCTTATTATCTTGTCCATCTCCATCTTGATCTTACGTTTTATATATACTGTATTTAAAAAAAAATGCCTTTTATCCAGGGTGTGTTGACTTTTATACCCCCTGCAACTTGTCATTTAACGTGTTACGCACGGGGGGGCCACAAACCAGATTTGATCTCATCCCTCCGTTCATTTTCCTAGCTGCTTATCCTCACAAGGGTCACGGGGAGTGCTGGAGCCTATCCCAGCTGTCAACGGGCAGGAGGCGGGGTACGCCCTGAACCGGTCGCCAGCCAATCGCAGGGCACGTAGAGACAGACAACAGCCGCACTCACAATCACACCATGGGGCAATTTAGAGTGTCCAATGAGTGTTGCATGTTTTCCTGAGTGCCCGGAGAAAACCCACGCAGACACGGGGTGAACGTGCAAACTCCACCGTGCCGCCTTGATTTAATCCAAACTAAATATTTTGTAACAGTTAAAAGATGCACAAACTATAAAACTAGATGTAGAATCTGAGCCTGTTTCTTCTCATTGGTTAGATTCAAGAAAAATCAATTTCATCCAGATTAGATCCAGATTGTATTTTGACTGGGCAGATGTTGATTACATTGCTCCTCTCTATTGTGCTCTAAAAATCTTTGTGAATGCGGATCAGAAGCGGTTGTGCTTAATGTGGATCAGATCTGGACCGACGTCTATCTGAATGCAGCTTGGCCATTTGGCATGACGCAGCAGATCTGGATGCAACCTGAGGTCTACAAAGTCTCCTCCGGACAGGTTTGATCTGGATTCAATCTATTTTAAGTGTTTGTGAGCAGTTTTGAGCTCAGTGTCATAAACTGTGACCTGTTGGATTTGATTCATATCAGAAAAAAAAACCGACCAAAAATTCTTTATTGTGCTTATATTTGGTAGGCAATTTGAAAATAATTATCTTTACTTATCCATGCATATGTCATGGCAAACCAAATTTGAACCAATTCTGATCTGGATTAAGCACATCAGTCATTTGATCTGAACTCAAAAGTGCCTTTGCTGTATGGCTTTGTGGATCTGATTTGATGACATCTTCCAAATTCCTTTTCACAAAACAGTGTGAATCTAGTTCAGCGCGTGAACAGTTGTCACTATGAACCTTGTTAAAACTGGATTGGATCCAGGTTGAGCATCTCTAAAGATGCAACCGATCATGGTCAGACACCTGAAACGTATGGAGTGTCCTAAACTTGACAAACTGTTGAATCCGGTTTAATCCAGCTCCGATATTAATCGGAACCATTGAGAAGATGGTCCAAATGCACACGGCGTCAGACGCTGCCGCGTCATCAGACCACCACAGATTTCTCCGGATCAGATCGGACGTGTCCTCGATTTGTCAGCTATGTGAGAACAGCAGAGATTTGTTGGCAATTGGAACAAAACAGACTATTATCGAACCTAATCCGGTCCAGATTTCCATGGGATGCGCGACGATCAGATCAGGTTCCACTTCGTACTCTCCTGATGTGTTTCATTCAGAATTTGTGGTACACTTGGGTGTTCTTATAATATCAAGTGACGTTCTTCGCCCACCCCCCTCCCCGCCCGCTTCCGGTCCCCTTCCCTTTTTGTCTAGCGTGGGTTTTCCACTTGGCTTTGAGCTGCGTCCGTCTTCCCTCCCGCCTCTGACGTCACCACGAGACGTCGGAGACACTCGGTGACGTCACGAGCCTCAATAAAGACGGCAGATGATTTTATTGATGATCGATTGATTGACTGATTTTTGTCGCAGAGCCTGCGAGCGAGGCGCACTCCGGAGGGGGGCGACGTGCTTCGTTCACGCCCACTTTTGATTTTTTTTTTTTTTTTTTTTCCTCTCCGCGTGGGCTTGGGTGCGCCACGGACGCGCGTAATTACGCACGGAATCCTTTGTGTAACAATAGGAAATGCACCGTTTCACGCACGACAATTGACGATTGCGTGTCATGATTTTTCGGTCGTTGATCCAATCCAAAGGAAAAAAAAAACGCGCATTCGTGGAAAAACCTCGATCACGACACGACTCGCGCAATTTGCCTGCTTTTCATTTCGAGCCGCTGCGGCGATTTGACGTCGACCCCGAGGAGGGGCGCGCTCGTACCTGGATGGCGTTGGTGACGTTCCACCCCGCCTCCCAGGCCGTGATCTTGGGTCTGGCCTCCGACAGTTCGCCGTTGGAAGCCCCGTCCTTGGAGGAGGAGCGCGACGGGCCGGCGGCGTCCCGCTGGTAGTGGCTGTCCCCATCCATGCCGGCGTCGCCCCCGTCCCCCCCGCCTCCTTCCGCCTTGTCTTCGGCGGCCCGCTGCAGGATGTCCATCTGCATCCCCTGCCGGTGGTCGTAGTCCAGGTCGTCGCAGGCGGCGAAGCCCAGCGCCTCCTCGTCGGTGGCGGCCTGGAAGCCCATCCTGGCGAACATGCCGCTGACTTTGGCCTGGGATTTGTTGGTGACGGTCGTGGCCGCGTCGGACAGTTTATTGGACAGTTTGCTCCGGATTAACGTCGCCATGATCGCGTTCACTTGCCCCTTTTTCCTCCCGATCCAATATAGAAGACACAGACAGGAAAAAAACAACAAAAAAAGAAACCCCAAAACAAGAGAGTCGACTTTGGGTGGCGGCGTCCGCTTGGTTGCATCCACCAGACACGAGAGCGGGTGGGCGATGGGGGGGGGGAGGAGGAGGAGGAGGGGGGCGCACCAGTTCAGATTAAGACAACGACGGTAGTTGTTGTTGTTTTTGGTTGCTATCTCCACTTCTTCCTCAGTGTGCTTCTCCTCAGGTTCATTTCACCTTCAGACGTCGCAGCTCCGCTTCTGCGTCCTGCCCCCCCCCCTCCTCTCCTCTCCTCTCCTCTCCTCTCCTCTCCTCTCCTCTCCTCTCCTCTCCTCTCCTCTCCTCTCCGCTTTTTCTTCCTTTTCCTTGCCTTTTTCCCCCTCCCGTCCTCTCCTCCTCGATGCGCGACACCTCTCCGTTTGTCTCTCCTTTGGCTCCAGACGCCGTGCGTAAATGCTTTACGCACGCCAACCCCGTCAAAAGTCTTTGTAAGTAAGGCCTTTTCGATATCCTCCTTTTTTTTTTTTTCGCGGCACGCGCGGGGTGGGGTGGAAGGTGTGTTCAGGTGCCTTCACTGATGCCAATGCGGTACCGTGGCGTTCACGGGTGCCGGGGTGGGTGGGGGGTGGTCTGGTCTTCAGCCCCCCACCTGCTCCTCCATCCCCTCCCTTCTTCTTCTTCTTCTTCTTCTTTTTTTTTTTTTTTTTAGCCGATCGAGCCCCGCACCATGCAGGAGAACACGGGAGAGATTTGGTGCATTTCTAGGGGAGGTGCTTGCGGTAGCCCTCAGCACCCTGCACCCCCACCCTCACCACATTTCGCCCACCCACTCCCTCCTCACCCCCTCCCCGGTGCCACGAGCGATAATCCTTCAGCCCGACGTCCAATGACATTCCGGCGGCCTCCGATCTCGCCCAAGTTGACGCATATAAAAGCGGGATGAGATTTGTGCCAAAAGCCAACCTCTTTGGAACAGAACTAAATGAAGGATTCCCTCCCCCACCTTTAAAATCTGAAATAAATTAACTCACATTTTGCGTGTTTTTTTTTTTTTTTAATTAAGAAAAGGACGTGGAGCAGCGTGGTAGATTCTCGTTGGAATGTAGCGGGGAAAAAAGATTTTTGGATGGTAAGATGTAGACTTTTTAGTCATTTAAAGTGGATAAAGTGGACTTTTTCTCCTCCGATTCGCCCCCCCCCCCTCCAAACTGTTTTATTATCATTTGCTTTCTATACAGAATGAGAGACGTCAGTCCTTCATTCATTTTTTTTCCATCGAGGGATGGTGTGTCTTGTTTGTGCGCGCGCGCACGTGTCCCATTCTGAGTCATGGCGTCCGTTCAGGAAAACAGGAGATTTTATTAATGGGGGGGGGGGGAATATTGCGCTTTCATTTCTTTTGCATTATACTGTTATTGTTTTCATTTACAAAATATGCCTTTTTCGTTCATGCTCACAGGCCTGTTTTGTTGTCAATTGTTTTAAGAGTGCATTTGTTGTTTGCGCTTAAATTGCAGAGGTGGCTTGAAAGCATACTTGGCATAGGATGCTCGACAAAATATGGATATTCATATTTTTTTTCTCTCTCTGCGTAAATTCTCGGCATGCACGTCACCTTCCCACAAAGCGGCCTCGCAGTAAAATCTTCCAATGCGACGCAATGCACAACATTCTAATACCGTTAAAAATGTGAAATATATGTGCATCGCAATTAGGGCAGGAATATCATAATTGTGCGCTTTGCATTGCATTTTTCATTTTCACTTCATAAGATAAAGATATTATGAAGGTAAATATATAATTCCCGCACACAGCCTATTAAAACATATTTCACTGATACAGGAAAATAAATGGTCATAAAAACACATTTTCATGACAAAGGTTTATCACTTTATTGTGCTTCTCGCCTCAAATCCTTTTTAAAAATTCATAAAAATACATATCGAAGTGCGTGCACGCACACACACACACACACACACACACAAAGATGGACGCGTTCCCGACGCAGGTTGTTATCAGCAGCGCGCAGACGGCGTCCGCTGTGCACGGTGAAGGTTGCACACGCACATGCCGCAACCCTTCAATGTCACTTTATCTCATCTTTATTATTATTATTATTATTATTAGGATCAAATTACTGCGAGAGGCGAGGGTAGAGAGGAGGAAAGTCGAATTTTCGCAGTTAATCACGCACTGGGAGAGTCACGACGGTGATGATGATGAGGAGGAGGTGGGCCGGGACCAATTCCCGTGTGGGATTCACGTCTGACCAATCAAAGTTCTTCGTCCGCTTCAGGGCTAATTCAGCCAAAGATGGCGGCAGCAACGCGGAGCTCGTGTGGAGGACTTGCGTGATATTCACGAGTCGAATGCCGGCACGCCGATGATGAAGACATTCCTCAAGTCAAATATGATATTTTTCGCCACAAACTCCTGCAGCTCACGAGTCAATCCGCGCGTGCTGCATCACTTTTTCTTGGGGAGCATTTCTACGGTAAGACCCAGGGGGGCAAACCACAAGAGCGATTTGCAGAGCTGAAGAAAATGGTTAAGTTTTCTTCGACGACCAAAGAAGAAGAAGATAAAAATTAATCGGAAAAAGGATAACACGATCGAATTTGTTTTCAAAGCATGACAAAGCCACAGCATCACACTGCTGGTTTCACAGTTCTGAGGACCTGGGTTCGATCCCGGACCCGCGTGTGTGGAGTTTGCATGTTCCCCCCGTGTCTGTGTGGGTTTTCTCCAGGTACTCCGGTTCCCCTCCCACATCCCAAAAACGTGCAACATTAATTGGACACTAAATTGCCCCGAGGTGTGATTGTGAGTGCGACTGTTTGTCTCAATGTGCCCTGCGATTGGCTGGCGACCAGTTCAGGGTTTTACCCCGCCTCCTGCACGTTGACAGCTGGGATAGGCTCCAACACTCCCCGTGATCCTCGTGAGGATAAGCGGAAAAAAATCGATGCATGGAAGAAAAGCAAGAGGACAACCAAAAAATCTACACAATAGGCCAAAAGTGAAAGTGTTAATCATTCTATTTACTTTTTACAGTTCCTCATTTTTTTCTTTTGAATTGTATTTCTTACATATATTACAACATTTAATACTTGCCACACTTTAAATGTTCCTGTTAAACATTTTTATATATTTTTTTTAATCTTTCCATTTTAGCCATATAGCCAGCTATTGCAGCAACCCGATAGGTAGGTGTTGGTGCTTCCATCCATCCGTCTTAAAACAATCAGTAAAAACATAATTTTGCTCCAAAACAACTTAAAAAAAAGATGTCACGTGGTTGCTCTTCATCACATTGCCACCAGATTTGCAGCCTCTCAAATAAGCAGTTTTTTTTTTTTTTGCATTTTTTGGGTGGGGGTGGGTGGTGGAGAGTGTATTCCCACCACAGCACGTGGGTGGAAAATGGCGGCGAAGTTTGACAAGCCCCCCCACCCGCCTTGCGCCAGCCCCCCTCCCTCTTCTCCCCCCCCCCCTCCAACAGTGTCACGGCAGCACTATTTCACCCACCGCCAGACATCCATCCAGCCCTCCTTTGTTGCCCTCCTTTTCGCATTACACACATGGGTGAGCTGGCTCGAGCTATCGCCCCCTCCTCATAATTGCCATCATCATCATCATCGGCACACACACGCCCCGGAAGCACCTTGTGTCAGTCAAAAACAGAAATAAATGACACAATTTTATGAAATTTCCATCTTATTAGGGTGCTAGTACGCTCTTTGTCCTGATTAGTGGTACTTTACAGCGCACTAGTAGAATATCCATCCATCCATCCATTTTCTTTGCCGCTTATCCTTACAAGGGTGGCGGGGAGTGCTGGAGCCTATCCCAGCTGTCAACGGGTAGGAGGCAGGCAGGGGACACCCCGAACTGGTTTCCAGCCAATTGCAGGGCACATGGAGACAAACAGTCACGCTCACAATCACACCTCGGGGCAATTAAGAGTGTCCAATTCATGTTGCAATTTTTGGGGATGTGGGAGAAAACCCACGCAGGCACGGGGGAGGAACATGCAAAATCCACACAGGCGGGCCCGGGATTGAGCCCGGGTCCTCAGATTTGTGAGGCCAACGGTTTAGCAGCTGAATCACACGTGCTGCCCTAATAGTCATGATTTATTTAATTTTAATTTGTTACCACGAGTAACAGTTTGTCCAGTAGTACTCAATTAAAGCTTCCGAGTAAACTACAGTGCAGAACTATGACCACTATAATAGGCCCAACTAGTAGGCATTTGTCACACACTCGTGTGTTGACGCACGGTTTTAAGGGGCGTGGCATCGTTAGTGACGTCAGGAGCGCTGAGTCCAGCTGCAGTTGAGCATTTGTGTACAGTTAAGTATTTGCGTTTTCTTCAGTCTCCTTTTGATTGTTTTCATGTGTTTCTGTTATTGACTTTGTTCCATTAAAATGTAAAAAAAAAAAAGATAAAAGTGTATCAGTCTTATTTTGACTGTCTCGCCACACGAAGTGAAAACCAGACGAGGCAACAGCTCATAATTTGAAGAATTTGTAAGTCGGGCAATTGTAAGTCAAAGCAGCGTTTTATTTAGTCTTGTTTTCAGATTTACTTTTGCTTTTTTTTTTTTTTGAACTAAGTGTAATTTCTTTTTACCTTTTTCCGTGTGTGACCTTAATCAAGCCTTTTCAGATAATTCTACCGGGATTTAAAATTGATTTTGATGACGAAATGTGATGTGTGCGGAGTATGATGACGCAGAGTGTAAAGGGGCGTGTCATGATTAGTGACGTCAGGTTGCCCGAGTCCAGCTGCAGTTGACCATTTGTGCACAATTATGTATTTCCGTTTTCTTCACGCTCCTTGTGATAGTTTTCATGTTTGTGTTATCGACTTTGTTCCATTTAAAAGTAAAAAAAAAAAAAAAGTCTTATTTTGACTGTCTCGCCAGACGAAATGAAAACCAGACTAAGCGACAGCTCATAATTTGAAGAATTTGTAAATTGGGGTAATTGTAAGTCAAAGAAGCGTTTTATTTAGTCATGTTTTCAGATTCAGAGAAGTCAAATTTTTCTTTTTGCCTTTATGCGCACGTGACCTAAATCAAACCTTTTTCAATGCATTCTACGGGGAATTAAAAATGGATTTTGATGACGTTATGCGTGCGCGTGAATGTGGACGGCTCGGCTTGGAGGTTCCGGCAGAGGAACTGCGAATGCCCTCCGAGGGCGGAGGCGGCGCGGGGGGGTGGAAATGCGACCGTATACGGCTAATCAGAGGCGCTGGCGGCCGTCCATTAGCGACATTTGCATGACAATAACGAGTAGAACGCGCAGACCCGAAACGCATTAGAAAACGTACGGTAAGAGAGAGAAAAAAATGTTTGCTGCTACGTGTTGTGAGTGTTTGGGAGTCCAAATAAGCAACACGCGAAAGTCATCGCGGGACGAATAAATCAAGGCGGCCCGCAGTGGCCGAGCCGCTAAGAGCCTTTTCATTAGCGGCTAATGCCGCAGTTTAATGGCTTATTATGCCCTCGTCCCGTGAGAGGTCTTCCTGCGGGAGGCCATTCTGTCTTTTCTTACATTAACTAAATATAGTACGTACTGTATATCGATATACTGTGGATGGAATTGAGCAATCTCATCCCGTTCCAACATAGTCTAGCATAGATTAGCATTTATGTTCCCATAGCGTACTGCGTCGTCGGTGACACCATCTTGGCTCCTACTAATTTGATCGTAGTTTATTTGTCCCCCCCCCCCCCGCATTATCATATAGTTTTGGATTAGGGTGGTTAAAGTGAGCTCACCCGGACATACCGGACCGTTTGGTACCTCACTGGGGAGTACTGTAACACATTTTAAAGCTTTAAAAGCGTCTGATGAAGTTAGCTTAGCATGGCGTGTGCTCGTCTTTTCATGTCATGGTATCTTGAAAGATACAATTTTTGTCTTAGCACAGCTTTCATAGTTCATCGTAGTTAATTTTCGTTGAAATAATGCAATATTATGTCTTTTGTAACAGATGGGAAAACAGACTTCATTTCATGGTTAATTTAGCTCCATTAGCACAGCGTATCTGATCCATTGATCATATTTGATGCTCATCTTAATCTTGTTTTAGCCATCAGATTGACAGACATTGTTTTCTTATGTGTGTTTTTTATTTTCTCATTTTACGCAATAGCATAACTTGTCTTAGCTACGTTAACGTGACGGGATCATATCTATGCCTTGTATTGTCTTAATTTATATTTTAGACAGACAATCGTTATTTTGCTGTGGCACGCTGTAACAGTTTAGCTTTGCCATGTTAAGTTCTTTCCGTTATATCGTTGTATCATACTTGATATATTTCCAGACAATTACCAGTATTTGCTCTTGACTTTGAAAGCGTCAAATTTCAATTAACACAATTTAGTTTTTGCTTGAAGTACTGTATCTGTGACTGGTATGGATAGGTTTCCAATGACGTCACCACATTCCTTAGACCAGGGGTGTCGAACTAATATTAGTCGCGGGCCACGTTGTTGTCACGATTTCCCTAAAATGGCTGTTAATGACTCTGAAACCATGAAAATCTTTCACCTCATCATATTTACACATGAACTTTATGAGCTAGTTTTGGAATCAGAAATCAAGGGCACTGGGTTTTTGAACTATTGCTGATATTTGGGCACACAATAATGCTTGCAATATCTCAACGTTATCAGTTATGACATGACAATTTGAAATTTTGGGACAGATACACAAATCATTGCATTTGATACTCATAATTTGCCTTTGTGGGCCACACAAAATCATACGGCGGGCCAGATCTGACCCCTGGGCCTTGAGTTTGACACTTTTGCCATAGAGCAATCGGATGAATTAACGATAGAAAAAAAAAAACTTCATGCGTCACCTATCACCTGTGTTCTCTGTCCTCTATGACACACAAGATGGCGAAATTTGAAACCTATCCATTGGCAGCCATACGTATACCATGCATTTTCTTAGCCAATAAATGAACAAATTTAGCTTGACTGGTGCGAGCTAATCTTATCATAGCGTTTTATTTGACCTTCTCTTGCTTTATAATACAGAAAATACTGTAGTACCATAACATATCTTAGCTACTTTTTGCTTTTTATTATAAATTTTAGCAATTGATCCCGCTTTTGACGTATTTTTTACCGTGCGGCAAGCCTCGAATGTGTCAAGCGCGTGTGCGTATTTACTATCGTGAAGTGTTTGGCTCCGGCCAAGCGCTCCCCAGACGCCGTTTTGCTGTTAACGGGCGTTGACTCGGGCGCTCTCCATCAAATGTCGGACGCCTTCCTCCGGGTTCAGGCTCCCGCTGCGACACATTAACATTGTAATTGGCTTTTTTTTTTTTTTTTTTTTTGCAGTACAATAAACTGAGATGATCCTGTGGGACCCGCAGGGGCCCGCGGCAAACACAAAAGCGACGTCGGACATTTTTCACACAGTCTGCCCTGCGTGCCGTCGACAACACACGAGCGATGTTTTCGCGCGCGACGCGTCGGGAAGGCATTTCTTATTTGGATTGTTTACTTCGAGCATACTGCAACAAGAAGCGAAATACAAGATGACAAAAAAATGTAGTCCATTAGCATGACCGAAAAATCAAAAGTAAAACCAACCAATGTCATTCATAAGGTCAAATTTAAGAATTTGTCAAAATGGACACCACACATAAAGTACAAAAATTGGAGGGTGTCATTTATCACAGCCAATGACAGCACAAGATGAAAATGTGCAAAATCTCTTGAAAGAATAAAATGTATTTTTAGTCAGCATCATCGTGTTAACCCTAAAAACTAGAATATTATACGTAAAATCTTGTTAAATAAATTCGATTTTCATTTGATTTTATTTTTTTTTACATTTTGAGGAAAGTCTATTCATTTAAAACAAAATACTTTAAATATGGGAATTAATAAATTTCCTATTTGATTCTCGAGTAAATACTTGAATAGGAAATATATTTTTCTATCTTTGGAAAACTTAAAATTTGTATTTTTGCACATTTTTGCTTGAATGAATTGAATGAAAAAATGATTTATTCAATTAAAAAAATATTTTAAGTTTCAATATATGAATATATAAAAAAAACTACAGTAAAGCCTTTCATTTTTTATTTTTTTATGTTTTTACTGTTTTTTAAATTGGTTAAGCACAAGATGTTTACATTTTAATTATGTTGTTGAAAAATATTTTTATACTTAAAATGGAAATAAAAGCTTTCCTGGTGTTACAAATTGGAATTGTCAGTCATTTGATTAATTATGACATGCATAAATATGTAGTGATAACGTATAATTCTCATCCTAAATTTCATCAATCAATGGGTCTGGAACCTAGGGCACGTGGGCCTTAACTGGCCCCACCAGAGCGTTTGATCCCGCCTGCCGTACAATCCTAAAACTAATACCTTTACGGCATAATGCATACAATGCAGTTATTCACTCTTACTTGTAGCGGTTTCATCACAGAAAATACCTGTATTTAAACAGTATTGTTCAAGAGAGTCGTAAGTACGGCATGTTAAGCGCGAGGAGTCAATAACAGCCGAGAGCTGTCGGCGTTTAGTCGGCATGAAAGTTTAATGATGTCACTGTCTGCTCTCACTGGAATTGTCTGACGTGACCTTTAACATTGACCTGGTAGAAGGGAAAAAAAAAAAAGCCCCACAATATAAAATAGCCATTGTAAAATCACAATAATCACAAATTATCATTGTAAAATCATCATAATACTTTTTTTTTTGTTCCACCAGGTGTTGCATGGAGAGTTGATTCACAAGTGAACAATTTAGAGAGAACTTGTCAACTTTCAAATTTTTGGACTATGGGTGGAACCCAGAGGATCCGGACAGAAACCCACACAAGCACGGGGAGAACCCAAAAAAGGTATGAACCCAGATTCAAACCCGCAACCCAACTGCTAATACAGTACTGCGCTACGCTCAAACCATTCCCTGACCCAAACCGTGTCTCACCTGTTAAAAAAAAAAAAAAAAAAAAGGCGAAATCATGACAAAAGGAAAATAAAGTCCAAAAGCAAAAAATACAAGAATGTTACAAAAATGACTATTATCCACTTGGTTGTTTATTTGAATTGGACAGTGATTAGAAAAACACATTACATTCGTTGTATTATTATTGTATTTTAAACATTTCATGATTTACAATCTGCATTGGAAAAAAAAAAAAAACTTCCATCATTCCTGTGAGCTGAATGGCGCCCATTTTAAAATGAGCAAATATGCTCCTTTGCTTATGCGTGCAAAAGTATTATTATGCTAATATTATTTTTCAAAATATATTTGTGACATTTGTGGAATTAGTATATGTATACTCAACATTATTTTCAAATAATTTTTTTTTTAAACGGGAAGGCAAAGTAACTATAATTTGACATTCTTTTTCCATTATTTTGGAAGCTGAATTTTGAATACCCATTGAGAATAATAATCTTATTTGAGGAATAAAATTGTTTGAAAGGGTTTAACTGTGAAAGCCGCTGTAAAATCACAGGCGCGCTGTATTTTATTTGGCGCTAAAAGCTGACAGCGGGTTGCGAGTCCAACACGTTTGTTCGGCACCATCTCGTACGTGTGCACGTGTCCGTCCTCTTGAGGCATCTCCGCGTGTGCGTTTTTATTTCTGTATTCCTCGAAAGCCTCCCATTTCCTGCTCATCATTGAAATGCACGTCTCGCTCGCATTTGACAACGTTCGCTACCTGCTGAAAGGTTTTTTTTTTTTTTTCCTCTTCCCTTTTTTCCTTTCGGTGGGCTCCTGTGATGTGAAACACTTTGATTTAATTGCCGACAGAGCGCGGGCCGTAATGGACGGAGCTCGGTGAATAAATAGATCCGGGGGAAAAAAAAAAAAAAAGAAACGTGGACTCTTTTGAAAAGCACTCCCCCCACGGGTGCAAGAGTGGGGCCACTTCGGGCTGCTATTAACTGCAATTGTCGAGAGCGGGCGAGAGAGGTGGGGGGGGGGGAGAAGCCGTTATCATGAGCTCACACACACACACACACACACACACACACACACCTCAGGAGAGAGAATCCTACTATTGATTTGGGAGATGTGCAAGACGGCACACAAACCAGGGGACAAAAGGTGTTTTTTTTTGTTGGTTTTTTTTTTCCCTCTCCAAATGTCAGAATGGCTTTGCAACACCCGGACAAACGACTGCTTTGTTTGGAGGCGGCAAGGTCCGATCAGTGGCGCCTTGAGATACAAATGAAAGGAATTCAAAGGTTTTCAAAATACGAGTCGCCATTCAGACGATTTTTCTTTAATTTTGCATTGACTTGCAAGCCCAAAACTGGGATACAAATGTTGTGTGAGGGTGGTAGTGAAGTCAATTCACCCCCCTGCAACAAGCAGCATTTTGGCAGATTAGTAAACAATTTTTCAAAAATTCTCATCGCTATTCCCGGTTGAGGTTTTCTGCCAAACTAAAGATAAAACAAAGACAATTCCATGTTATGTAATCAAAACAATTACTGATTTGCCCGCTTAGCCAGAAGCTAACAGTGTAAGACGCCGTTGACATGCCAACGTTTTATCAACAATAGTTGTGGTATTAAAAGAAATATTTGAACACAAACGGCGGAGCAACACATGTAGATGGATAATATACTCAGAGTAGTGTATTTTTTATTCTGAAAAACAACTATTATCAGAGCGTCTTATTCAGTCACGTAAATATTTTTATTTGTTTGGACCGGCGGGCTGGATCTTCACGTGCACTAAACACTGGACTTGAACGCCGTGCTGCGCGCTTTG
The DNA here is from genome assembly GCF_019802595.1 of Syngnathoides biaculeatus. NCBI lineage: Eukaryota > Metazoa > Chordata > Actinopteri > Syngnathiformes > Syngnathidae > Syngnathoides > Syngnathoides biaculeatus. Next base: position 24,668,062 of record NC_084649.1, read on the forward strand.
TTCTTTTAAAATGGCGTTTTCGAGAGCGCTGGCGTCAGAAAGCCCCTCCAGTGGGAGAAGCGCTTGTTGAATTTCAGAATCAAGCATTTGTCACGGAAATATGAAGGAAAATATAGAAATCAAAAATGAAGCTAGAGAACCTTCCCATTGGAGATAAGTACACACAGGCAACCACACAGCATAGCGCGGTATACTTCTCACGGTGGGCTTACGTGTCCCCCCCAGCCCGTCGCCCCCGACCTCCACATCTTATACACTGACTGAGCGGAGGTGGCGAGCCGGCGGTCAATAGTGGGCCGGGAGTGCGGCGTGTCCCTGGGGTGCGCTTGTAACACCTCTGTCACACGACGCCGTCAATATCCTCAAGTTTTTCGTCACTCAGCCCAACACGCCCCCCCCCCCCCCAACCTCCCAACCCCCCCCGGGCGGCCTCGCCGCATGGCCGCACTCCTTACACTGATTGCTTTCTCTCTGCTGGAAATGTATGCGGCGGCATAAAAACACAAGCGCTGCGGGCCACACACTCAACACACGTGCAGGGCACAGATAGCTTCAGACTGGCGCTTGCATGCAAATTCTCTTATGGGGGAGACCTGATCTATGATGCCCCCACCCAACCCCCCCTTCGGCCCACCCACTCCTGATGTGTGGAATTCTGAAAAAAACATGGGATGAAGATAAAATGTAACATTTTATAATTGTTATATTTGGGATTTTTGATTTTTAATTACATTTTTTTGTTCAGATGGGATGTATTTTATTTACTTTTCCCCCTGAATTTTTTTTTTCAACTTTGGATTTTTTTTTTTTTTTTTAACAGATACGATGTATATATTATTACTTATTTTTTGTGATCCCACATGTAAGAATGCAATGTAGACACAATTGAAACAAATGACATTTATTTCCAGTCACGTTTCCGCAATTGTCTTTTGACCACAAATGACAAACAGGCAGCTATCAAATATTTAAATATATTAATATTTAATGGACCTTTCCGATTGGCGATTTTAAGCTCCGCCCCCCCATAGCTACATTTGGCAAGTCCCACGAACCTCCAAAATGGCGACTGGACACAACAGGTTTGAAGTCGATTCTCTGTCGCGTATTCCAGATAATACTGCGGTACGTTTTTTGCCAAATGCGTCAGACTTGTCCAAGAGAGTTCTACAGAGTGGTACAGCATTTGGTTAGTACCGGAAATTAAATATTCACCCGCAAGAGAGATTTACGTTCATAATTTTGCTGCTAGCCGCGCAATGCGTCATCTCTTTAAACTAAAGTCAGCATTGAATTCTAGGTTTTGTATTTTTAAACTATTCTCTCCATATCATTGACGAGCACATTTTAAAGTAATGCAAAAGTATTGAAATGTATGTTAAAAAAATAGCAAAAATTCTGATGTATTGTGTGTGGAAATGGCATAAATATAGTATATAGAGATGGTCTACGTGGTTATGAAAACACCTCAAACGACAACCGTCGTCTTCGACTTGCTGATGAAAAGGACTCAACGCACGTGTGTGCCTGAATCTATCAGATGCTAATAATTCGCAGTCCCTTATCGCCTCCTCAGCATCGAGTCAATTGTTTTGCGCGCTTCAGATGCAATCGACGCCGTTGTTCGCGGGAGATAAACGGCCAGTAATATTAAACCGCTTCATATCTACACTTCTGTTCCAGTCAGAGGAATACATTCAAAATGCGGGTTGCCACTAAATATACATAGAAACAGACATCTACGATGGGTTCTATGATATACGAGGCTTTTTTTTAAATTGATCACAGTGTACATGATGTCAGTGATAACTTACAGGCGTGTCTAAACACTTCTCGCTGCTTAAAATTGTCATGACAATAAATCAGTAAAATAAACTAATCTCATGTGATTTTAACTAAAATGAACACAGGCAAATACAGACTAAGAGAATTAAAAAAAACAAATTTATAACTTAATATAAGTTAACAAAGCTGATAATATATGGAGCTAAATAATGATAAACTATGATAAGTTATGATTGATTAAATATAGCATTCTAACGGCTAACTTAAAAATTTGATTCATTTTTGAAGAGCATTTCCATGCTAAACTAACCTGACTTGGGGAAAGATAAATTAAAAATAGACAAGACAAAAGAGCTAAGATTAAAGTTAAGATAGGGTAAACTCGGCTAAATTGAACTAAACTAAGACCAAGTTGAGCAAAGACAAAATAAAGTAGGTTAAATTAAGAAATGTAAATTTAATATGTGCTAACATAAAATAAAACCATCAAAATTATGTGAAACAGATTAAAAAAAAGGCGAGAAAAAATTTCCACTATATTCAGATAAACTATTAACTAAGGACAATGTAAACTAAATTAAAATAAGATATTCAAAGCAAAATTCTAAGATTAACCGAGCAAATCTTAAATGACCTAAACCAGGACTCAGCAAGAACGGTATTACTGAAAAGTTGAACTATAATCTCACAAAAAATAATCCAAGAAAAGTGAGCCCGTACGAGGCTAAAACGTCACCTATGTAAAGTTCAACCGAGCTCAGGTGCGGTGATCCAAGAAGAGAAAGAAAAATGCCAATTAACAAAAGATAAAATTACATAAACGTAGCAAAATACCTCTAAATTAACCCAAGTTAGGAAAACATTCAAATTAGCTAAATGGTGTGAACACAAAAAGCCCAAAAGCACCGTTACACGGGAGCAAACTGTCTTGCGAAAGGGCACTTCGACAGCAGAGAGTCGGGATCGTAACCAGCTCCTCTTCGGTTTCGCTCTACCAACTGAGGCATAACTGCCCTATCAAAAAACCAAAAACATAAAAAAAGCTAATCTTCGACAAGCAAAGCTAGCATAAGCTAACTGTTAGCTGTAGCCTTTGGGGTCACTCTCAGCGTTTGCGCGCCGCGACTGATGCCGACTGTTTGGACTCCCTAAAAAGAGGAGACGCCGTCCTCTTTTTGCTCTGTGACGGCGATCGCACACCCCTCGGCGCCGATAATCACCAAGGCGCGCACTTTATCCGCCGTCACAGCTGCAATTCATTGTGAGCCGGTGAATGAATTGTGGAAATGGGATGGGGGGGGGGGGGGTGGTATTAATAGCAGCCCCTCACTCTCCTTTTCCTTGCCTCCACTTTGCTCCAGCTGCCGTCTGAATTCAAGAACATCTCGATGCGTCCGCTCCGAATGGACTCTTAACGGCAGCTGGAAACGAGCGGCTCGCCTCGAAAGTGTCCGTCGGTGGACCGGAACGACTTCTCTTCGAGACAAAAAGAAAGCGAGTAGTGTGACGTCAAAGCAGCCGTGATTACCGGAAAGAAGGAAGGGGAAAAAGGAGACCGTTTGGCCTACTTAGCGGCACTCAGCTTTAATGGAATGACTCCCATTTCAAACACGCAATCCATGTTGCTTTCTCCAACAAGAACATGCGACTGAACCGAACAGATTCGGAGGCTCTTGTCACCAGACCAATAGGAATCACTTTGTCATCTCAAATTGTTCCGCTATAATAATATGCTGACGTTCAATAACAATATGCACCGTAATTCCCGGCCAACAAAGCGCTCCTGCTTATAAGCCTCAACCAGTACATTTACAAAGGAAATACCATTTGGTACGTACATACGACGCACCTGTGTAAAAGTCGCAAAAGCCCACATTCAAACACGAGGTATTTACAAAGAAAGACGGTACACACAGAGTTTAAAACTAGCGCCGCGCTAACAGGGCCGGGGGGGGGGGGGGGGGGGGGAAGCATACCGGTTCACTGAGACACGGCAGTCACACGCTAGCGTAGCTCTAACAGGGCCGGACCGGTAAAAGTCACTTTCTCGGCACATATATTCCACCGGTCTCACTCTTACCTTTTTCGCTCAAGTGCCCCCTTGCGGCCGTTAGAAGAAATGCACAAATTAGCCGCATCGCTGCATAAACCGCAGCGTTGAAAGCATGTGAAAAAACTTGTGGGTTACAGGCTGGAAATTACGCTACTTTAATATGAACTATAACTATAAATGGTAGTCTCTAGTGGCGAGCGCACAGTAAAATAGTATAGAGTATATATATGTTGTGCTCGGAGGTAAAAAGTAGAGTATGTGAATCTGAAGCAATTTCTGCATAAATTGCTCATGAAATGTCACCCAAATCACAAGAATAAACAATAATCGTGAGTTAATACCATGCCAACTATTGCTTCAGAGATTTATTGGAAATAACATGTAAAGAATAACAGGGCAGGGAGCAAAGTGTATTCGGACCCTTGGAAACCAATCGGAGTCCAATCGAGGATGCAAGATTCAAAATGTGGCTTGAGGCTGTTCCGCCCACTGAAGCACAAACAACATTTTAGAATTGTCCCGTCAAGGAACATTGGCCGATGTGTACCGTGCGTCAGAAGAATTGTTGAGTTTTGCAAAAGTATCTCGAAAAGTCTTTGTCAACGTGAGACAAATTGTCAAGGAATGGAGAAGCCTGCTTTCCAACTTTTTCCGTGTAAATCTCGACGACTTACTCACCAGATCCATGTGTAGATCCAGGTTGTCCAAGATAAGCGGAAGCGGGTTAACAGTCCACTTTCTTTTTGGCGAAAACATCGACTTCGGTATTAAACTCGGAATAGAGGACCTATATTGATCTAATTTTTCCACATACCTTTGTTTATTTTCACCTTCTAAATGTGTAACGGTATCGGACAAGATTCTGGACGTCGTGCTATAAGACATATTTTCGTGTTGTCTCCAACCGACTTAGCATTGAGCAATGCTATGCTAGACCGGCAGTATGGCGACGTAAACAAGAGTCACGTGATTTTTATGACGTCGGTGCACGAGCGCTGTTGTCATCGCCGCGTCTTGCTAATGCTACACTAAACTAGAGGATGTGCTGACGTCGCACAGTACGCACCCAAAAAATGCGAACACTGGGCGATTTTGTGAATGCAGAACGGGAGAGAGTTCTTGACCCCCCACCCCCCCATAATGCACCTGGGTGTCTAATTCCTGCTATTACTGAAATTGCCTCCAATTTGTTGCCATGGCGATTGGTGCTGGCTCTTTTTTTAAGCTTTGTGCCTCCTCACGGGCTTCTGAAGAGAGCGGAGAGGGGGGGGGGGGGTGTTAACTGCTGCAAGGCAGTGACCTGGTAATGGTGAACCGAACCGGGGGCCGTACTCCAAGATAGTTGCTATGGTGACAATAATTGGGGGCGGCGGAGCAGCACACAGACAAAGTGGACTAAAATGATGCCAACGTCGTTGTCGTCTCACTCACTGGACAAATGTTCTGCAAAGCAAAGATAAGAATATCTTTTTTTTTTTTTGTATTTGATTAAAGTACATTAATAATGATTCAGTATACATTGGATACATTTTTTAATATAAATCAGCAATTTAAACCAAAACTTTCAAGGTAATTGTATTTATATTACCTCAAGATATTAATTTTAAATTAGTAGTGTTTTTAACGATAAAGATATTAAATACCTTTAAAACCCATCAATTTACATATAGTATTACAAGTGTTTTACCAAATTCAATATCTATGATTGATAAACACTTAAGATTTGTAATTCTATTATTACATGCCTATAGGTAAGGATTTATACTATTTTGATTCAATAATTGAATATTGTAATTTTCTCTGCCAACATTCTAATTATATAATGTACTGTATTAATTTTCACTTCAATTTTTTCAGGCTTATACATATTGGACTCACTTAGAATAAGTAGTTTTTTTCAACAAACATAACACAATAAGATAATAAAACCATCAATGTAGTCATTTAGTATCAATAATAGATTAATTTAACTTACAAATATCTCAAAGATGTCCTCATTCTACAATAATAGTTTAATAGATGTCTACATATTTCAAAGTAAGTAAATACTATTACATTTTGTTAAAAAAAACAACACTGACGCAGTTATAATTTTGGAACACATTTTGGAAGTATTCAAAAGTGTTAAAAAATACTAAAAGAAGTATTCAAAAGTGTTAAAAATACTAAAAGATATTTTAAAAAATGAAAATACATACAAATTTTAATGGGCAGCACCCAGACGACTGGTTAGCACATTTAGGATGAAGTTATTTGGTTAACTGAAGTTGCTCAATCACAGGTGTCAAACGCAAGGCCCAGGGGGCAGACCCGGTCCGGCAACACAATTTTATCTGGCCGACAAATGCAAATCATTTGTGTGAACTTAAATGATCCTTGCTAAAATCTGTATTGAAATTTTGACTTGTCATACAGTTATCCTTCACTTCCGATTTCAAAAGTAGTTATACGTTAATTTTCTGCGTATGTGAAATATTTTTTTAGTCATGACTGGACCAATGAGGAAAACGATATCAACGATGTGGCAAAACCCGGCTCGAAATTCTCCATGGGTTTCAATCGCAATGCTTGTTTGTCAATACGCAATTAACGCGGAACCAATCCAGGGTGCATCCCGCGTCTCACTCAACATCAGCCGGCATCGGCACAACCTCACCCGCGACCGTAAGCTCAATAACTGTTATGGAAAAAAAGATGGCTTTTTGGCAATTTTGCGTTCAAAGATTTTTGTCCGTTCATTACCGCGAAAATCTGGATTTTAAAATACGTTGAGTTTATTTCGTCGCAAGTCTGGATGGACGGATACTCTTTCACAATGAAGAAAATTCACCGGTAGCTTTGTGTGGTCTCACTGTCACTCCAGAGCATCATCACCGTCATCATTCTGTGACACACCGGGACCCCCAACCGCGACCCCCACCGCCACCGCGCACACATTTTGCGAGCGTGCGTCCTGCCCTCCAGCGTTTTGCTGTCAAGTCCACTTGTCGTCATGTGTGCGGTCAGGAAACACCCCCCCCCCGCCCAACCAACCCCCGCGGTGCTGCCAACGTGGGAGTTTCTACACATGCGGGAAGCACGTCGTCTGGGGGCGCCTGTGGGCGTCTTCAGGGTTGGGTTATCTCCACACACACACGACATTTGTGTCGTAACTTACTAGACTTTTGTCTTTGGTGATGAGGCATCAAGCTATTTGTCTTCTATTTGAGCGGTTAAAGGTGGTTCAAATTTGGTAGCGAGTTCCTCTTTAGAGGATCCAGAGAAATAGCCAAAATGACTGAAAGACAGACTTCATGAGACTTTTTTTCTGTGGGTCGATCATGTCTTACACATGATAGCTCAGCGTTTAGAGCGTCGTTTTGGTAGAAGCACGGGTCGTGAGGTTCGTTTCTCACTGGGGTGTCCGCTCCCCAAGAGGGGTTGCATCAGGAAGGGCATCCGACGTAAAAACTGTGCCAAACAAATATGAGCGTTCATCTGAGATGACGCGCATTCGGCGACCCTTAACGGGACAAGCCGAAAGAAAGTTAGTACACATGATACCCAAGTCTCAGACTTTGGTGCCCCTGACTCTCACCCTAAGTACGAGTGGATTGAGAAAAAAAAAAAATCCTTGAGAAAACCATCAGTGTAAGAATGCAACCCACTGCGTGGTGTAAGATGAGGGACCGCGTCAGACTTGTAAACGTCACGAAATGCTCCGTTGCATAATATCAAATTAATCCAAGTGTTGCATGGAGGTGCCTGGTCATTTCAATTAAAAGACATTTCTTCGGTGCTGGTTTTGGGCACAAGCATGATTGCGGGAGAACCGGAATGTACCAATTGGTTCTCGAAGGCTAACCCTATTTGGGAGCCACAATGAAGGCAAAATTCCCAGTTTCAAGCACACACGATGGCTAAGAGTCAAATTCTTCACCATTTAGTGTCATCCGCCTGCCCAGGTCACTATTAGAAGGAGCTTATTGGTTGGAATCGGATAGGATCTCGAGGGACCGCCTTGCCTTCGGAGCCAAAAATGGCGGCTGCCGACAGAAATAGCTGACTTCCTGCGTATTTGCCGCCATGGCTTCTTGAGACTCTTTCGTGGGTCGACTCGTGACGGACACGCCTACCAAGCTTCATTTCGCAAAGCCAAATCGCTTTTGCATTTAGCGAACATCAAGATTTTGTACTTCTGACTGGAAATATGAGCGAAACCCACCCCCCTCTTTTCCCCCCTTCCATACACGGAAGTTTCCCCATTGAACCTATTAAACAAATACACAATTCAAAGGAGGACAAACAGCGGCATACGAGGGTGCAGTACACACATACACACACAGACAAAACGATCCCTTGGCTCACGTGCACACACGGGAATGGTACTTGCGCCGAGTAGCATTGTGTGCCGCGTTACGCAGATGTTTATGCATACTTTTACAGCGTGCTGAGTGACACGCAATCCTTATCTCCAAGACGCAGCCACGTCTGAGTGTGTATATGAGATAAACATCCACAGACACAAAAGGTAACAATCAATTCAGCTTTGTTATAAGGCAAAAATTGAAAAAAACTCAAAAAAAAAAAAAAATCAAATAGGAAATGGGGAAAAAAATGAGGAAAAAATCCAAACATAAAAACCTCTACAACTACGATAAGATAAAATGCTAACAATTCAAAACCATTGGTTGAATACCAACTTCAATCTTTTCCTATTATGTAGCTGTAAAAAAAATACACATTCGAAGAAAATGAAAAAAAACATTTTAAAAAATGTAAATTAAAAATGAAAAAAAATCTAAACATAAAAACCTCTAAAACCGTGATAAGCTAAAATGCTAACATTTAAAAATACGTTGGTTGAACACCAACTTCAATCTTTTCCTATTATGACGTAACTGTAAAAAAAGTACACATTCGAAGAAAACGAAAAACATTTGAAAAAAATGAAAAAAAATCTAAATATAAAAACCTCTTGAACCGTGATAAGCTAAACTGCTAACATTTAAAAAATACATTGCATGAGTACCAACTTCAATCTTTTCCTATTATGACGTAGCTGTAAAAAAAAATACACATTTGTTTTGTGTTCTGTTATTTCAGAATATTAAGCAATTTTTTGACAAATTAAATCTTTAAAAATACTTTTACTCCCAATTTTTTATAAAAATTACAACCGTACATTTAACCAAAAATCTCGTCTTGTTGTTTTAGTTCAACTATTTTCTCCTAAAGAGGAAAAAAAACATGATATACAAGTATTTTTTTTTTTTCTCCACATTTCTTATTGTTCCCAGCTTGAATAGTTGGTCACCATTAGCAACTATGGAAAAATGCACGTCTCATTTATTAAAGAATGTTTAAGTGTGATGGCACAGCTCTGAGGTCCTGGGTTCAATCCCAGACTCGTCTGTGTGGAGTTTGCATGTTCTCCCCGTGCCTGCGTGGCTTTCCTCCGGGCACGCCGGTTTCCTCCCACATCCCAAAAACATGCAACATTAACTGGACGCTCTAAATTGTCACTAGGTGTGATTGTGACTGCGACTGTTTGTCTCTTATATGCCAGCGATTGGCTGGCAACCAGTTCAGGGTTCTGCCCCGTGAGCGCTAGGATAAGCTCAAGCACTCCCCGCGACCCTCGTGAGGATAAGCGGCTAAGAAAATGAATGAATGAATGAATGGATGGATGTTTAAGTGTTTATAAAGGTGTTTAAGAGCATATAACAAGTTTCTAAGACTATGGTAGAGATTAATAGGAGTGTGGTTCACATTAATTGAAGTCTGCCGAGATTCATGCTGTTTTAAAGTCTGTATAGTCAAAGAAATTATAGTGCGTAACTTCTCAGATTTCGCCTACTGCGGGCATCGTCCACAGCCTAACCCTCCCGATAAACGAGGGATTACCGTATTCATAACTTCAAATGCAGAATCATCCACCGTTGGAGCAGATCGCAGAGGGTTATCAGTAGAGGAAGCCGCCTCCTTTAAACACATTTTGCACTGATGACTATTGAAAAGATAAACTCACCTTTTCACGCAATCGTTTTATCTTTAATTATGTGTCACTAAGGAGACTTTTTATATGGAAATGTGACAATATTAAACATTGCGCGCGCGCACACACACACACATATATGATTTTTTTTTTTCATTTTTTTTTCTGGCTGCTCAGAAATAGCAGTGACGATTTGAATATGTTTGATGTTCCTTTCACATTGTTCACCGTTTTGGAGCACTGATAGGACTCTCTTCATTACGCGCTTCATTAAGTCCAATGATAATTGATTCCGGCCCTGTGCGTGTGCGCGCGTTTATGTTTGGACCGTGACACTCGCCGTGCACAAAAGATGTCATGAAAGCGGTGAATGAGCGTGTGAATCGAGATCCACAACGGTTGTTGGTATAGTGGGAAAACAAAACAAAAGAACAATCAGAAATGCTCGCTTTCGTGTTGCTAGGCGACGAGCGCGGCTGGATGGCGGAGATAAACGCGGGGCTGCGAGCCCCCCCACCGGTGAGGAGAGGGGTGCGGAACACGGCGAGGAGAGAGGAGATAGCGGAGAAGGATGGGAGGGAGGAAAGGAGTCATGTGACATCACTGATAAGATTGTGAAACATGCCTTTGAGATTTTTTTTTTGGCTGTCATTTGTGTGTAAAATACTACAAAATGAGAGCTTTTCAAATCCAAAGAAGACAGCAGACGTACTCGTCATTCTTCAAGTTTCAACCACTTTGTTTTGCTAGCGCCACCAACGGGACTGGAGGGGTACACTGCGAAAAGTGTTTTGTCAAAGGAACAGATGAACAAATGTCCATCCATCCATTTTCTTAGCCGCTTATCCTCACGAGGGTCATGGGACTGCTGGAGCCTACCCAGCTGTCAGGGGGCAGGAGGTAGGGTACACCCCGAACTGGTTGCCAGCCAATTGCAGGGCACGTAGAGACAAACAGCCGCACTCACAATCACACCTCGGGGCAATTTAGAGTGTCCAATTAATGTTGCATGTGCAGGACCGGGGTCAAACCCGGACCTCAGAACTGTGAGGCCTACGCTCAGCCGTGCCGCCATGAACAAATATATGAAATACGAAAATAGAAAAAAATCTAAATTATATATATATAATAAAAAAATAAAATATAATGTACATAAATATGAAATATGAATTAGCATGAGTGGCTGAGCTAGGATTACTATAAACGTATGTAAATGTATTTGCTGTCTGCATTTTTTTTTCCAAATGTGGCAGGCGTTTTGCATTGTGTGTTAGCATTAAGCTAATGGACGTTTGTCAGACATTTGGTTAAATACGCACCGCGTAATTGTCATTGTTTTATGTTTACTTTGACTGTAAATAGCAATAAACCGCTCGAAGCTTCTTTTTCGAAAACGTTCAAGTTTGGTTGCCGCTATCGAGCACTAGTAAGTCCTGGTTCTGATACACGTGTGAGCGATCGAGAATGCCGTGATTACTGGTGAACGGGAGGCAGTGGTCTGATTGCAGAGGTTGTAGGGTTACGAAGGGTCGGGGGGAGGACGGTCCGACGTCGCGTCTGCTGGGGCCAGTACAAGGCTGCTGATTGCTATTCATCCGCAGATTACAGTCATTTAGAAGTGCAGGACGAAGGGGGGGGGGGGGGGGGTGGCTGCTCCAGAGCTGTTTGAGGGGGCACGCCTCGCACTGCTAATAATAATCACAAATGAACGAATGGATGAATGAATGAATGAATGCATGAGGATGAATCCAAAGTAAACATGCAGCCACTATTAAACACGAGCTGTTGTTCCGACTCACAAAAAAAATGAATTTGATCCGTAATCCTTCTTTTCCTTTTGGCTTGACCCATTATCGGTATGAATATTAATATTGAGCTACACTTTGAGCCAGTGAGTCATATCACTATTATGTCAAGTGCAAAATCGTAAAAGGGAGCCCCCCCCAATGTAATAGTTCTAATTCCACAACATATTTAATAATAATAATTCCACAACAGCACAAATCATTTTCAAATTAAATTTGGTACTCCATCTGCAAATAGTATTGCTATGCTATATATATTTTCTGTTTTCAGCAAATGTAATTTTTAACACATTTCAATGATTATGTATCATATAAAATATTCCAGTAACTCACGGTGGGTCAGCTGGTAAAGCGTTGGCCTCACAGTTCTGAGGTTCCGGGTTTGATCCCGGACCTGCCTTTGTGGAGTTTACATGTTCTCCCCGTACCTATGTGGGTTTTTTCCAGGCACTCTGGTTTCCATCCACTTCCCAAAAACATGCAACATTAATTGGACACTCTAAATTGCCCCTAGGTGTGATTGTGAGTGCAGCTGTTTATCTCTATGTGCCCTGCGATTGGCTGGTAACCAGTCCAGGATGTACCCCCCCCCCCCTCCTGCCCGTTGACAGCTGGGATAGGCTCCACCACTCCCCGTGACGCTCGTGAGGATAAGCGGCTAAGAAAATGGATGGATAAAATATGGCTCTTGGTTTCGTTGCACATTTTCCCACACGTCAGATTTTTGACAGATTTTTCTCGTCGGTCTCAGTTTGGCCATCATAGCTGAATCCTAATGTTTTTATGCCATCTAGGATTTATTCACCTCATATATGCAAAATTGTACAGATATCTACCAGTTCCCTCCGTCTTCTTTCATTCAGTGCGATTGTTTTGTCAGATGGGCTTCTGGACACGGCCGCAGCCTAAATGATGGAAGTTGATGAGGCACTTTGCAGAAAATGTGGTTTGTCCACGAGCTGCGGCCACGATTAATCAACCAAGTAAGTGTGCGCGCACACACACACGCACACACACTTGGCTAATCTCTATATTGATTAGAAAGACACAACTTCACCTGCGACTGCGTGACGTGCAGATGCGCTTGATGAATGCTCTTCCTTGCTGATTCCATCTCTCCATGTGAATGCCATTAGGCCATATTGAAAAAAATACATCATGCGTCACATTAGATTCGCATTTATTGATGGGGGGGGGGGCAGAAAGGAACTAATGGCAGTTTTTTTTTTGTATTCAAAACACTGGGACATAAATATACATTCGCAAGATTGTTAAAGTGGTGCGCGGGCACATGTGCATACGTATACATACATATTTCCATAAACAAACATGATGGAGTCCTCGATTTACGACGGGAGGCGGGTTCCTACGGTAGCCCCCACACCATTCATCGGCTTGTATAGCGGGTAGCGGCGTAAGCCGAGGACCCCCCGTATCCACGGCCTCGGCGGAGGGTGTGACGTAAGATGAGCGGGCGCGGGGCCCTGTGGGACGCCGCCTCAGAGGTGACCTACTTCTGCTGATTGGCAGCAGAAGGCCGCTCCATCAGCTCGCTTTTGTACGCGCTCGCTCAACTGTGGCCCCCGTGATGGCGCTCATCACGCACGCTACGCTGCTGTCATGCAGTCCTGTGAATTTAGAGCAGCCATTTATTAGCTTCTCCCTTTATCGGAGAGACGCGGCGCCAGCGACGCGTGCGCCCGCCGGCTATTAAGGCCCAGATGACGGCGAGATGGCGAGCCCGCCAATGATGGATGTCGCCCCAGACACAAAATGGCGGCGCCAGCTCGCGACAACTCTCTACACGGAAAAGTGAAGTAAATGAACAACGGCTAGCATCACTAATACACGAGCGACAACGCCTTCACATTCATATAAATACGCATCCCATAATAACCCCACCCCTGCACTGTTTTGAAAAAATGAAGACCAGCTTCAGCGTGTGTCCTTGAGGTGAGACCGTTTGACTTCTGAGTGTCCACGGAGGTTCTTTATAAGGCCCACGAGACCGCCGGTGGTCTCCGATAAGAAGATGTGGATCAGTGCATCGGGGGTCTGCTTTTAAAGGGCGCACGGCGGAATATAAACTAGAGGTCAAAAGGCGGAGAAATGCTCTGGACTGTCATTATGGTGGGGGGGGGGGGGGGGTGTCACGAAGCCAATTGTCCCTTTTCGACCAGAAACCATCACATCATCAAAGGAAGTTAGGAGCCAGAAGTCCAGAGAGGGTGGGCAGCAACATACGGGCCCGCATTGAGCATGTGATCACATTTGGGAAGTGCACCAGATGGAGGACTGCGCACTGGGAATGTCTTCAGGGCTGGACCACCACCACCACCACCCTCATCATCATCATCAGTATTGTGGCCATGTTGACTTGACCCACAAGTTTGGGCTTTTATAGGCAGTGAAACGTAGCTCGCTAATTCTCCAGGAAAAGTGAATACTATTCCAGTTATTGAGTCAGGGGTGTTGTGAAATTCTTCTTGGTTGTTGTCCGTATGCCAGTATTATGCTGCCCCCCGATGGCCAAGATGCTCACACCAGGAGTTACATTATTCTGATGCTCAAATAGTTTCGATCCTCCATTGTATTTGATGTCGCCATTTCTTTCGCTAAATGATATTTTCCCTACTAAAAACATTAAAAACTTTTAAGCGAGGGGGGAACAGTATTACAGTATTTCGCTTCATTTCAAATCATTTTCACTCTGGGGGAAAAAAAAATTGAGTGGGTGAACGAACAAATTAAATTCATCTTTGCTGTAATTGCTTATTAGTAGTTCATAAGTTCATAAATCTAGCGAGGTCCTTTGAGGAATTTGGTGTCATTTTTCAGGGAGACTCCTTGAAATAGTCAAACTTTCACACCAGACTTGATGGTGCCTTCAACTCAAAAGGTCGGACTTCCTGTTCAATTTTGGGCATGACATTTTTCTGAGTCCTTTAATTATTATAATGATTATTATTATTATATATATATTTTTAACCAACTTTCCCCTTCTGAAAGTGTTTTTGGGAGGTTGCGTCAGGGACCCCGACATACACGGGGCTGCAAAAATTGGTGTATTTCGGTGATGTTGAGGCTCAATTTGGAATAATAAAAACTGCAATTCAAAGAAGTTATGAAATATAAAAGGTATTCTTGTCTTGTGTTAGAAGATATGTATCATGCTCCAATGGATGAAACCAACTCCAGCTCAGTCTGAAGTTAGGTAAGAAAAAGATCCCCTGATGCACCAAAAATTTGGAGTGTCCACTGGAATGTTCCCTTGAGCAAGGCACTGAATCCTTGTGTGTGTATGAATGTCTGTGCACACAAAACGGCATGTGTGTGTCAGACTGATGATGGGGTAGGGGGGGGTGGTAGGAGGGGATGCGTGGGGGGTCGGGTGCGTATCGCCAGAGGTGCTCCGCGAGCCCATCTGCTCGCTCTCGACCGACGACGATTGCCGGAGAGAAAAGATGGCGCACCAAAACTGCCCAGGGATCGTCTAGCTCTCTTTCTCGCTCTCTCGCCCGCCGTCAATGCAGCAGCGGCTCCTTCAGCAGAATGTAATGAGTCACGTCCAAGGGAGGATGCGGAAAGATGGAGACGGAGGGGAAGCAGGTGATCACGGAGGGTTTTTTTTTTTTTTTTTTTAGGGGGGGGGCAGATACTGCTCCTGGCAAATTGTTCATCTGTCCTCCATCTGGATGCTTCTGCCTTGTTGCTCTCACCACGAAATGGCCACACAGACTCGTCCCGTCTTTTCTTCTTCTTGTCGAACGGCGGCGACCTTTCACAAGCCTCGACTGGCGGTGGCCTTCATCTTGAGGACCCACTCGCCTCCTGAGTTGCTGTTGTACAAATCCAGTAGATGCGTCTCTGGGTCCAGCCGGTGCTCACCTAAACACACGCAGGCAAATTTTTTTTTTTTTTATTACTGAAAACCTTTAACGTACATATGTACAATCAAAGCAGATACATAAAATCGGTGTGAAAAGTCTTCAACGGCAATTTTTTCTTTGTGCATTCCAACACAGAGGCTGAGAGCAAGCGTCTAATTGCGCTAACCAGTGGCCAAGTTGCTCTCACGCAAGAGTGTCTCAATGGATGGAGGAGGGAACAGTTTTCGGCCATTTTGAGAGCACACGTCTATGTGGGAATACTGCAAATTATTCTTATAGAAATCACATTTATGATATTGGCACGTATGTACGTTTGTGACATCACAGTCAGGATGGCCGAGCGGTCTGAGGCCTTCCGTTCATGTCGCAGTCTCCCCTGGAGGCGTGGGTTCGAATCACACTCCTGACAAAAATGTTTGAGGACCCATACCTGACAGACGTGAGTTCATATCTCACTGGGGCCTCTAGGCCCCAAAAACTGGGCCAAATCAAATCTCTGATGTTACGCTGTTTCTTTCAGAACTTTTAATTGAGTGACAATGTCAAAAATAAAAAAATCATTCTTCATCTTTGCTAAAGAACAACTACACTCGTGTACTGAGAATTGTCCCAATCTGCACTTGTATGGAAAGTAATTTAGTGCCACCAGGATTTGAATTTGAAATGCAACTGGAAACAGGATCTGAATTTAAAATGTAATGTAATTGCTACAATTCGCTGTGTAAAATTCACCGTCTGTGGCACCAGGCAGGGATACTTCAGAACCGAACAGCCAGCCAATCCCGTTATGCTTTCTTAGTCACGTGACATCACCTGACCTGAAGTAACCCCGCCTGGTGGCACAGTCGGTGAATTTCAGACGGCAAATTGTAGCGAGTTGAATTTCAGACAGTGAATTGTAGCAACTATTGAAAATGCTCACTTAGCATTTCAAATTCCAATCCTGTTTTCCGTCGCATTTCAACTTCAAATCCTGCTGGCACTAATTTACATCCATACACTTGCGGCTAACGTTAAACCTGTTCAATATTTGCGATGACAAATCCGCTCGAGTACGCCACAAACTGCAGTCAGCGCAAATATGCAGATTATTATTATTATTATTATTCCCCCCGTTGTGCTGGGTTGTGGTCTCTTACATGTTGAAAATGCAGACGTTTAACAGGGTAGGTGTCCCCAATGTTGTAGTTTTGTGATTCGTGCACGTGGACATCGGATGACATACTCAAGACATACAAACGGTGCAAAAGATCGGATCAGAAACTTACCGATGTTCCCTCCCACTTCGTACAGGGCGCACTCCGAATAGGACATGGAGCCGTTCCTGCGAAGAGAAACCTCAGGCGTTTCTATGACATCATCAAAGCTCTGGATGGTCTTAGACCTCAACATACTCGAGACTTTTCGGGGTCAAGGGATTTGAGTGTAACCAGAACCCAACTAAAGTGTTGTGTTTCCATGTTCCTCACCTGTGGAATAAACATCCCGAAAAGCGGCCAGCTGCTCAAACTCCGTGTACATTTAAATCTCAGCTGGGAATTGTTCAATGTTTTTTCGTATATCAAGGATATTGTTAATCTTTTATAGTTTTGCCTTCATTTTGAGATTTTAAAAGTCAAATCAGTGGCCCCTGACGCATGTTGAATTAAAAAAAAAAAATGCTAAAATGGAAGACTGGGTGTGTACGAGTTGCATCAGTGGTTGGTATCGGTGCGCTGAATAAAAAAGGCTCGGATCAGTACTCGGCCGTCCCTATCCTTGAACAAGCAAAGAAATCGTGATTAAGAAGATAAAATCATAACGAATAAAAAATGACAAAACACAGAATACAAGTTAACATCTCATGCACTGCCAGTCGTCCACGTTAACGGATATTTAAACTCTGAAGCCGTCAATGGCAGTAAATGTTTTGCAGACGAGAAAAAAAAAGACTGAGTAAATCCTTCTCGCTAGTAGTTGGCGTCACACATTGCAGCGATTTGGTATCAATGAATCATCATTTGCGTCAGAAGGAAACAAAAGCTCTACTGTACGCTCACAATTACATGCGACTGTGCTACGCTTGTCAATGCTTGTGCTGGTATCAGTATGAAAGAAGTTGTCCCAAAAACTGCTACAGATTAATTTGCCCTTTTGCAATAATGGTGCTGTTATAAATAATCCCGTCTTGCCTTGTATTACTTTACTACTACAGTCGTAGTTAGTTAGGTAATGACCTTCGCCGTTGGGTCTTCCCAGTTTCAGGGCTGAGGATGAACTGCTGGTAAAACTGGGTCAGCAGGTCAGAAGCCAGCGAGTCCGAATGGATCTGGAAGTCCATGGAGCCGCTCACCTGATCCCCGATGTGGATCTTCACCGTGCGGCGTGGCTGCAAGGAGGAGGATCACATTAAAAACAAAATTTTGATTCACAAACGTTCGTTCGGTTCTGCGATAATAATTTGAACATCAGATTGCTAAGACTGTAAAGTACG
Organism: Syngnathoides biaculeatus; assembly: GCF_019802595.1. Lineage (NCBI taxonomy): Eukaryota > Metazoa > Chordata > Actinopteri > Syngnathiformes > Syngnathidae > Syngnathoides > Syngnathoides biaculeatus. Next base: position 24,686,045 of record NC_084649.1, read on the forward strand.
CGAGAGGTACGGATTGAGCCCTGCTGTGTCCTAAAATGGTTCGGAACTGACAGTAGATTTGCCCAAAAAAGGAGTATATCGATGTCAGTGATGCCGACTCCGTAAGGGTTAAAGTATAATAATAATATAATGAGATGAAAGATGAAGTCATTGAATCAATGATGTCACAGTGGTCAATTTTTTTGTGCCACAGACCTGGTTTGGTCGTAACCGAGAGAACAAGATCCCGGATACAAGCGGCCGAAATAGGTTTCCTCCGCAGGGTGTCCGGGCTCTCCCTTAGAGATAGTGTGAGAAGCTCGGTCATCCGGGAGGGGCTCAGTGTCGAGCCGCTGCTCCTCTGCATTGAGAGGAGCCAGATGAGGTGGCTGGGGCATCTGATTCGGATGCTTCCCAGAGGTGTTCCGGGGATGTCCCACTGGAAAGAGACCCCAGGGACGACCCAGGACATGGCGGAGAGACTATGTCTCTCGGCTGGCTTGGGAAGGCCTGGGGATCCCTCCGGAAGAGCTGGAAGAAGTGGCTGGGGAAAGGGAAGTCTTGGTATCCCCGCTGAAGCTACTTCCCCCGTGACCTGACCCGGAAAAGCGGTAGAAAATGGATGGATGGATGGATGGATGGATGGATGGAGACCTGGTTCACTTAAGGACACGCAATCGAAATAGCTGAAGCTAGCAAGGCTAACAGCTATCATCACGCGCCACCAGTTCATTTTTGTGCTCTTCACAGATATGTAGATGTACAAAAAGCCTGGGTTGCCAGACATTTTGCTGCTCCACGGTGAGCTATAGTTCCGAGACAGCAATAAATTGGCAAAGTGGATCCCAAATACATCATTCGTGATTAGTTTGCTTCAAGCTTCAGACATCGATGTGAAATTGTAAAGTCAAGTTGGCGCCTATTTGAATAATCAATTGCACACAAAACAGGAAATAGGTGAGCTTTTCGTAAAACAACAGATTCTAAAAACAAAAAAATAGGATAGAGGCAGAGCCGCGAACGGCAAACCGTTCGGGCGTTCACAGTTTTGGTAAACGCTAACCTCTGAGGTATTTTTGTCAGGTTTTTCCTTGCTGTCTGTGTGAATCTTCCTCAGAAAGTTCTTGAAGCGCCGATCGTAAAACTGGTAGCGCCGGTTGCTGTTCTCGTTCAGCTTCCGCACCTGGTTCATGACAAAATTTGGAATCTGTGGGGAGAATGCGGGACGACATCAAGCTCAGCTCACAAACAACTAAACAGGAACAAGGGCCGGCGCCCACCGTCCAAAGCAGGTCCTGGTAGCGGATGAGGAGCCTCATGACGTCGGCGGCCTTCTCCACCTGCCCCTTCTCGGCCCCCTCGGTCAAGGTGCTGGGCACGGCCTTGTGGAGGAACAGGTTGGGAGCCATGATGGTTGCCACGGCCCACAGGTTCATCCTGTTCCTCTTCTCCCGGGACACCACCTTGCTGAGGAACTCCAGGAGGGCCTGAGCGACAGACACCCAAAAAAAATGCACAGATGAAGCATCTGTAAGGATCTTTGACTTTTAGAGAGCTTAAAAAAAAAGACACTGAATGATCCCTCATGTTGAAGACTCAAATTGGTGAGGTGCACGCGGACCACGAGACAGCCCAATCAGCACTCGTGACAACTTAATGTACGTGGTGCTTTGTTCAGCTCAATTTTCAGAGGGGAAACATTTGGATCACGCTTGGACCGGTACGGAAAGATTTTCTTTAAGGTTTGACAGGTGCATTCCACTTCATCCCAAAAGGTGTTTGATTAGGTTTTTCCACGCCAGACTCGGAGAGTACGGCTTTTATAGACCTGCTGAGTGCACAGAAACACAAGAAAGTGGACCTTCACGCTAAAGTTCAAACTGGAAGTGAACATGAGTCCAAAATCGGGGTCTACTCAAGATGCTGCACGGGGAACTTGAGGATGGCGACCCCAAGTGGACAATATTTATCCCAGCATCTCACCTCAGATGTAATTTAATTATGCAAAATGAACTGTGACTGCGGTGGGCTCATCTGGTAAAGCGTTGGCCTCACAGTTCTGAGGACCGGGTTCAATCCCAGCCCCGCCTGTGTGGAGTTTGCATGTTCTCCCCATGACTGCATGGGTTTCCTTCGGGCATTCCCATTTCCTCCCATATCCCAAAAAACATGCAACACTAATTGGACACTCTAAATTGCCCCTAGGTGTGATTGTGAGTTCATCTGTTTGTCTCAATGTGCCCTGCGATTGGCTGGCAACCACGTCAGGGTGTACCCCACCTCCGGCTTATTGACAGCTGGGATAGGCTCCAGCACTCCCCGCGACCCTCGTGAGGATAAGTGTCAAGGAAAATGGATGGATGGATGATCTGTGACTGCTGTACTTACCCGTTTTTCATTCCACGGTCTATATGAATACGGCTACGCTTACGTAAAAATTCTGGTTGCGTTGCTAGCATAGAAAACGAACGCCATCCTAAACCGAGGAAGCGAGCTAACCCCGTATCTAATCCAAGGTGGCGCCAATGATGGCAAGAGGAGCAACATTTGTGCACATCATCATCAACGCTTCCAGTTATGGAACGAAGCTGAACGTCAAATTCACACGATGAAGCAAATGGTTAGCAGCCAAGGAACCAAAACAGATGGCGATGAGCTGCAGAAGGGCAGGTGGGGGTGGGGGTGGGGGGTCGGCCGCTCATGCTCTGCAGGTGCACCACCACGCCCCCATTTGATCCTCTGAAGGGGACCTCCACTTAGCCACTTCACAGATTTGACTACAGAAGTGAGCGTCGGGCTCAGGGTGAAATTTACCCACACGCTGGCCCATTTGCATTATAAAAGACGGAACCGGCGTTGCAAGCCGGGCGGACAAAGGCTGAGCGCGCGCCGCCCACTTTCACCGCTGACAGCTTAGTCGCCTTGTTTGTGTTACTACTGCAGTCGCACAATTGGCTGGTTTATATCATTTGAGAGCAGTTGCCAGGCAACCGCTGGAACTTCAAGGAGCCTCGGCAGAAAAGGAACCCATTACTCCCAAAACACTGGATTAGAACTAAACGTGCATTTGTACATGTGTTCCATGCAATGTTCCCTCTAAGCTGCGCAACTGCGCATTTGCGCACTTGTCGCACACGCTCAGCACAGAGGAAAACAGATCCAGCGCAGTGAACTACAGGCTGATGTCTTTATTTTATTTTACTTTTTTCACACTGCCTCTCACAAAGAGCTGCTGCTCGGCCGCACTGGGCCACACACCTGACACCACGCCCCTCCATTTTAAAGGGTTACACTCATAATTACAAACACCGGGAGTATGTGAATAATCAAAGAAAAAGCGGTGAAACTGGACAAGATTTTCTCTTTTTTCGAGTAAAAAAGGTCTGGTCTGAAGCCAAAGTAGAAAGTGCAGGATGAGATGGTGTATAATGTTAAAATTCCACCTTGCCACAGCCGGATCGAGGATGAAAGCACAGACGATACAGTGGGCAAAAAGCTAATTCTGTATTTTAAATATAGGAGGCAACATAACATTAACCTGAAGACTGTTTGGGAGCATCATTCACTTTCAACATTTATTCCGAAAGATATTCTGCAAGCAATAATTTAGTTTTACACCACGAAAAACAGACGGGGTTATCGTTGTGGGTTAAATAAAAAAAATTAAATAAAGTTGGAAGCGGCATTTGAAATTTATAGTTAATGGTTGGCTTGGTATGTATTTGTATTGTAATGTATTTTGTTGACATTTTCAGTTTACGTTTGCAAAAACACAAAATTGTTCTGCTGGGAATGTAATCTGAGCCATGTAACTTCAATGGATGACACTGATCTGACCACGGTGCATACGTCTGATGTTGCTCACAGTGGTCAAAGACGCGTCAAAAATTAAAGGGAACATTGGTTCCATGTTATGTGTGTGTGTGTACCTTCAGCGTGTTCCTGTTGGGCTCAGGCAGCAGCAGAATGAGGAGATTCAACATGTGAAGTTTCTGCTTCAGCTCTGTGACGTCTGGTGAAGCCACAAAAGAAAAACATGAGACTGGTTGAAGACACACACACACACGCATGTGCATACACTCATTTCCGCTGTGTTGTGGAAGAGTAATGGGATGTCTCAAGATAGATTGCGTGGTGACGGGGGGAGGGGGGAGGTCATTAACTTTGTTAGCTTATGTCTGTGCTGCGCTCACTTGTGTTGTTTATCTCGGCGTGCCAACCTCCATCATGTGCAATCCATCAGATTCATATTGATTCTTGTTGTATTCAAATAGATGAAACCCACTCTTGTGACATCCATCCATCCATTTTCTTTTGCCGCATATCCTCACGAGGGTCGCGGGGAGTTCTGGAGCCTAACCCAGCTGTCGACGGGCAGGAGGCAGGCGGCCGGGGTACACCCTGAACTGGTTGCCAGCCAATCGCAGGGCACATGGAGACAGACAACAGCCTCACTCACAATCACACCTGGGGGCAATTTAGAGTGTCCAATGAATGTTGCGTGTTTTTGGGGTGTGGGAGGACACCAGAGTAGCTGGAGGAAACCCACGCAGGCAGGTTGGGAATTGAACCCAGGACCTCAGAACTGTGAGGCCAAAGCTTTACCAGTTGATCCACCGTACCACCTCTTCAATCTTGGTGTTTCTCTGTAGGATTTCCACCCCCACCCCACTCACTCACTCAGAAGAAAATAAGTGAAGCGTTTCTCCTCCTGACCTCTGACGGCGCTGAAGGTGTTGAGGTACTCGGCGGTGAGCAGAGGCGCCGGGAGCTCTCGGATGAATTTCTTGAGGAGCGCAGCGGCGTCATTGGGGCTGACTTCCTCCCACTTGATGTGACCCGTGTAGAAGTTGGCCTCCAGGTTCTGCTGCAGCAACTGAGGGCGGAGAACAACTTTTACAGCACTTTCACGGGTTATTGACATATTATTGAATATAAGAGACGACCAAAACAAGTCCTATTAAATGGCACAAGGGCAAAATGTCCTGCTTCGTATGTATGAACGGCAATATTTTTATGGGAATCATTACATAACATCCATTTGTGACCTCGTAAGTCCAGTAACTATTAGAATGAAAAATTTTACAATAGGAATAAAAAAAAAAACAATATGATGGCAACTGAGCATGTCACCTTTTACAGCGTGATCAGATATTAGCTATGCTCTGATGTAAACTACATAGGTAAGAACCCTCATTTTTTCCTGAACTGGAAACAAAAAAAAAAAAAAGGGAGGAGGAGGCCTTGCAATGCATTTGGCAAATTGTTTCCTGTTGAGCTAAATGACGCCCTCTGCTGGCAGTTCGGCGTGCAATTTGTTTTTTGTTTTTTTGTTTGCCCTAAAAATTGAAGCTGCACTTGGAACAAAGGTTTTAGGTTTAGAACGTGACACATATATGACATTTAGGGGCATTTAACTGGGAAAGAAATCAAAACCCGTCATTCGGTTTGGCTCTGGATGCTCTCATTTGTCAAACCTTGATTCTGGACAGAGATCCCGGAACCCGCAGGATGCCCTCGGAATCCACTCCCTTCTTCTCCAGGAATGTCAAAAGCTGAAAGAAAGATGGCAGAGCGGAGAGCGATTCGGACATCAGCGACATTGAGATGGGCGCCGCCACCGCGTTCACGCTCTGGCGTCCTACATGTCCGACATGACACGTGTGACGCAAAATCAAAAGAACACAAACCCAAAAGGCAGGTAAGGATTCATTCACATAAATAAATAAATTCTATGTGTAACGCAAAAGTTCCACCCATTTTAACCATTTACTAATACTAAGTGGCAAATTATTTAAAGAAAATATAATCAACAAAAGGTCATTTTATCAAAACTATATCATAAATACTCATGAAATAAAAAGCCTTTAATGTGCTGTCCATACAACAAAATGATGAGTGCTTCTCCACAAGGTGCATGCATAAATAAAATAAAATAGAATAAAAATAAAAGAACATCTGGAGTAAAAACAACATAAAATAATTACATGAAGCCACAGTTATTGCTAAAATAAATCAATAAATAAATGCGCATAGTGTATTTTCTAGTCTTATGCTCCCTGTCCAGGCTTTGGTAGATTATTAATTGGCAAAAGTATTATACCTTGCAATTATCATGACAGTCTTTATTTAAAAAAAAACACTTATGGGTTTTGCCACAGCAGTGCATTCTGGGAATTGTACTGCACGCGCAACCCTCGAGTTCTGGTAAGAGCCCAAAAAAACAAAAAACAAAGTCAAACTGCCCAGGCCCCAAAAAACACAGAGAAAAATATAATAATTCCAAGGAGGACTGTTTGTGGTAGAATTAAATTCGGCAAAAGTACTTCAGAACCTCTGAAAAGGGTCCAAAACCGCCATGTCTAAAAAAGCCCATTTGTGTAAATTTGACTTGCAAGGACACAAATGGACCTGCGATTGTCTGGCAACTAGCTCAGGGTGTTCCCCGCCTCCTGGTCTATGACAGCTGCGACCCTCGTGAGGACAAGCGGCTCAGAAAATGCCTGGCCGGTCACAAACGGAGTCGACAACACGCCGCCACGAGACGCGTTTTTCCTTACCTCCTGCAGGAGGAGAGGAGTGGTCGCCGCCGCCTTCACTTTCTGGTCGTTCTCCAGCAGCGTCGCCAGCGGCACGCCGAACAACGGGCTCTCTGATCATAAAAAAAATAAATAAACAAAAACATATTCACCTCTTCTTTAGTTTTCACGTCATCTGGTCTAATTCTGTCAACAGTGCTGCATTGTGAAGCTCGGATGTCGTGGATTCATTGTTTACAATGAAGTCGCGTTGAGGCTAATTGGCGTGGAAACGCTGCGAGGAAGCAGAAGAACCACATTGTTCTGTTCCGGTTTTATTGGCACGCTGACAAAAGACGAGACAATGAGAGGCCGGTTGGACCGCGGTGTCTCTCTAAATCTTCCACACATTGAGTGCGCGTGTGCTGTGTGAGAGAGAGAGAGAGAGAGAAAGATAAAACGCCATACCGGGCATTTTTCTCTTGGCCGTCTTGTGCCGCTTCACCTCCAGGCCGATGAGGTCGCACAGCGCCGTCATGTCGATGAGCGCCAACTGCCGCACTTTCTTCATGTCGGCGTGAGACAGGTCTTGAATTCGAGTGATTCCCAGGCGGCACTTGGGGCAGACCACCCGCTGGCGGCGAGACAATCGGGTTGAAGAGCGAGAGTGGGAAGCGGAAAAAAAGAAAAGAAAACAAAGCGAAACAAAAACAAAATGAACCAGGAGGAAAGGTTAGACAAAGTAAAGGTCGCAAGGGCTGTTTATTGCATTATCGCGGATGAAGAGATCATTCCGACGTGTGCTGATGTGCGACAAACGACCTCAAAAATAGAAAAGCGCTTATTTGCTAGAATGTACCGGATGTTATTATGCAGTAATAAAGTTAGAATGACCGCACGTAGTTTTACACCATTCATCCATCCATGAGCTTTGCCGCTTATCCTCACAAAGGTCGCGGGGAGTGCTGGATTCTATCCCAGCTGTCGACGGGCAGGAGGCAGGTGGGGTACACCCTGAACTGGTCGCCGGGCAATCGCAGGGCACATAGGGACAAACAGCCGCACTCACAATCACACCTAGGGGCAATTTAAGAGTGTCCAATTAACGTTGCGTGTTTTTTGGGGATGTGGGAGGAAACGGAGTGCCCACCCGAAGAAAACCCACGCAGGCACGGGGAGAACATGCAAACGCCGCACAGGCGTGTCCGGGATTGAACCCGGGATCTCAGAACTGTGAGGCCGACTCTTTACCAGCTGCCGCCACAGCTTTACACCACAAATATATAAAAAAACCACCCAAAACATTAACTGGTTCATTGAGCACCTTAGTCGAGACCCTGTGCTGGTGAACAAAATGTAAACGTTAACTTATGATAGTGACTATTTGACTTGACGTGTGGCCTTACATTGAACCCAAAACGCACAAGTAAAAATAGAAAGTACACACACGCACAGACACACACTTCAGTTGACAACAGAGTTGCAGAAAGTGCACACCCATAATCAGACGTGATTTGACCGAATGAAAAAATGGCAGAAAAAAAGCCCCGGTTTGGTTCTGAAAGCATGATCAAAGGATGATCACCAATTTTAACCTTCCAAGTTTTATAAATTGTAACATGAATGAAATATATCTATTACATCTATAAATAAATGCCATTCTGTTTTCAAAATGGACACAATATGTTCCATTATTTAGGCGCATACCTTTAGCTCAAAAAATTTCAAATACTAAATTGAAGATTTGCATCATGGCATGCAAGCGTGCTTTCATACCGTGTATATCGTATCCACTCAATAACTTTTTAATTTCTTGTTTTAGTAAATGATTGAAACGCATGAATTTGACAACAATTGTTAACGCCAAGTAAATAATCCATAATAATACATTTTTATAGGTAATTGCTTCTGGACTGTCGCCGTCTGCAACTGGGATTTAGTTGTTGGCCTTGGGTTGACATCTTAATGCAGCAGCAACGGAAAAGTTCATTGTCGTTGCTTTCTGTTTGGCGTGTTTTTATCGTTTTGCGTGGACTTCCAATGCCTTGAAACCTCTTGATCCATAATCAATAGTATCCTGCACAATGCTTTACCCGGTCGATCAATTTTGCGAATGAAGTCGATTAACAGGGTGGCAACTTCCTTCTTTCCAACTGTACCGACGATTTCTCATTCTATCCAATCCCATCGGAACTTATTTTTGACATATCGATCAATTTCTTTCACTCGAGAGGCCGCCAACGTGTTGGCTTGTAAATGGCCCCGTGAACCGACACGTGTACAACGAGCGTTTTCATTGGTCAGGAGCAACACATTCGACCAATCAACAGACTCGTACCTTATCTTCCACCTCGCTTCCAAAAGTTGGACCGGAAAATGAACGGGTGTGGATTCTGGGACGGGTTACGGTCGGAATATTGCAGAAATACGGCTTCTTTTTTTTTTGGTTTTGTTTTTGAAAAACAAACGGAGATCGATCACAAGTGCCGATTGAAGGGAAGCGGCGGGTCGGATGCTCACCGGCAAGGTGGCGTCCTCCCTCCTTCGCTGGATGCTGTTCTGAGTCAGCTTGGCCTGTTTGAGGAAGATGGCGGCTTGATCGCAGTAAGCCACGTCGGTGAAGAAGAATTCCTCCTTGGGAGCTGGCCCGGGGACACAAATTCACACATGCACGCGTCAACGTATGTTGCGAAAGCGACATCAGAACAAAATAGGTTTCAGATTAGATGTGACGTTTTTTTAAATATTCGTCTGATTCACCTGAGAGCGGCGTTTTGGAGACTGACGTCATGCTGTTCTGGGCGAGTTCTCCGCTGTGCTGAGACTCAGGCAGACCCTGCGGAAAGCGAAAGTATTGATCGGTACGACTCCAGGCGGCACGGCGCCTCAGCGGTCAGCGCGCGCGCGCTCCTCGGACGATCCTAATGCCGACAAGCGCGAGAGAAAACGGACGCAACGGCTTCATCCGGTGCGTTCTCGGATGAAAAGCCGAAGCCGAACTGGACTCCGGCAGCCGCGCTCGCGTGAGGAAAACGTTGACGAGATTGTGCAAAAATTGCGCCGTACCCTACACGTGTTCCGCCTGGAGCAGCAGTTGTAAATATCGCCACAGGGAATACAAGGAAGCCTTTTATTCGTGCCGTACTGCAACGGTCGGACAAGGACAAGAATCACAAGAAAAGCGCACGTCGCTCCCCCGCGGAAAGGCAGGACAAAGTGTGACCTTTGCTTTTCTTGTCCGATTAGCTGCAGACCGCATGCATGCTAGCGCAGGTGGGCTCTCTTCAGGGGGCCGACGAGGTATGCCGTTTTTGTATCCTAAATGTACAGACTCCGTGACCCTTGTGAGGATAAGCGGCTTGGAAAATGGATGGATACATTTGGTGATCCCGGTGGAATACTAGTTTGTCTTAGCCAGTAAAAATGATTTTGCAATAAGCTACAAGTGTAAGAAAATGTTGGTCACATGCACGCTTTGTTAATACTGGAGGTAATTTTTCCATTCAAATGTTTCGTATCGGCGGCACAGTGGCGCAGCTGTAAAGCGTCGGCCTCACAGTTCTGAGGTCCCGGGTTCAATCCCGGCCCCGCCTGTGCGGCGTTTGCATGTTCTCCTCGTGCCTGCGTGGCTTTTCTCCGGGTGCTCCGGTTTCCTCCCACATCCCAAAAACATGCAACATTAATTGGACACTCAAAATTGCCCATAGGTGCGATTGTGAGTGCGGCTGTTTGTCTCGATGTGCCCTGCAACCGGTTGAGGGTGTACCCCGCCTCCTGCCTGTTGTCAGCTGGGATAGGCTCAAGCGCTCCCTTGTGAGGATAAGTGGCAAAGAAAATGGATGGATGGATATTTATCGCATTAGTGGACGCTACTGACGGGCTACGCCGCATTTCTACTCCCTACAAATTCGGGTGATGTTGCCGCCACAGAAACCGAGGACCCCGCTGTACTCCATTTTCGCAAGAGGGCGGCCTCCGTAGACGCCTGATCAAATGTTGGCACTTCCTTTTGTGCACTAGTAGCCGGCAGCGCCATTGGGTTGACCAAGACTGGTAATACCATGTTTGACAATAGACACGATTACCACAACACACACGCCCTGCGCGGCACACCTGCCGTCCGTAAACCTCACGCTTGATCAGGATTTGTTCCGAACGCAAGCAAAGGAAAATCTGAAGATTTTGTTCCTTGCTGGAGGTGTTGAAAGAAAGCTAGTTAAAAAAAATGTATCACCGTTGCCCGTAATGTGCACAGGCTACCCTCTTTAATCACAAGACTTTATAATAAACATGGAACGCGCGCTGTATGAGATTCCTCCGAACAATCAGAAACGATTAGCGCGAGGCTCACCTGATGGATGGGCGTGGCAAAGATGTCGCGTACGTGGCGCGGCGCCGGTTTGTTCCGCTTGCGCAGGGACATTGTGTAGGAATCCACCCTGCGCTGGACCGCCTCGGCCTGCGTCCGGGTCAGCGTGGACAGCAGGACGGCGTTGTCCGCATCCTCGCCGCCCTCGCCGATGAGGTTGGAGAGGCCGGCGTCGGCCAGCCACTGCTCCTCCTGCTCCCCTTCTAGACACGCAAGAATCAAAATTAAGCTTGTGGCATTAAAAAAAAAAAAAAAAAAATGATATTTTGGACCGCAACAGGGATGTAGAACGTAAGGCCTGTGCGCCTCAAAAATGGATCGACACATTCTCAGATTAGTGAGTGACGCCGCGACTTACAAGTTGAATTGGTTTCTTGACTGAGCTCATAACGCAGAACATTTGAAACTTTTGCATCATAGGCTTGTAAATAGCTGCCGTTTTGGATTGCACGTCTATGGCATTTCGCACTGTGGGTCAGCATTACGCCGGCAGACTTTTGCAAGGCAAAGTTTTTGGGTTTGGTTAGACACAGTTCAGAGGTCCCGGGTTATATCCCAGACCCGCCTGTGTGGAGTTTGCATGTTCTCGCCGTGCCTGCGTGGGTTTTCTCCGGGTGGGCACTCCGGTTTCCTCCCACATCCCAAAACACGCAACATTAACTGGACACCCTAAATTGTCCATAGGTGGGATTGTATTTGTCTCCATGTGCCCTGCCATTGGCTGGCAACCAGTTCAGGGTGTAGCCCGCGTCCCGCGTGTTGACACGTGGGATAGACTCCAGCACTCCCACGACCCTCATGAGGATAAGCAGCATTTGTCTACATTTGTGCTGGTTCTGACCTCCAGCTTGTCACTTGTGGGTCCCTCGCATGTTTTTTTTTTTTTTTTTAACTCCTTCACGATGCATCCAGGCTTGCGTATGCCCATAAAAGGCTCCCCACACCTCATGTTATGGATTACAATATTCATTTCAAAATATTAGAAACCGAGAGCTAGTACTAGCTTTGTTGGTAGGCAATACATTTTTATGGATTCTATTCCCCATATTTTAATGTATTTTTACCTTGCACTTTTCTATGCACCGCTGTCCTATCTCGTTGTACGATTAATAACGACAATAAATGACATTCAAATTCAGGTTCAGTTGCCACCAATACATTTCGACAAAACTCCTTCCTGGAAGAAATTTAAAAAAAAATAATAATAAATCCCTTGTGGTGTCGCTCTTTCGAATATACACGATTTGAAGATGTAGATTTTATGATATCGATACGTCCTGTCGGCCTTTAAGATTTTACACAAAGGCGGTCATGTGACCATGCGTCATGTGGCTCGACAAAGCCAAATGTAGCTCCATGTGGACTTCTTATTCCCGATTGATGGAATAAAGGGAGGATGGGGGGGGGTCTCTAGTTAACATAACATCAATGAGGTCTGATGACAGGGCAGAGTGAGATCGGTGGGTCAGGAGAAGGCAAGAAAACGGCAAATGGCGTGCAAATATTACACACCCCACCTCGCCGTTGGGTGTGTGTCGTCATGGTAATGTCCCTCTCCTCTGAAACCTGATATGTTGCCATGGCAAAAAGCCACTCGAGTGGCCATTAGCCGCCCTACCTTCCGACTGTCTGGAATCCCTCCGGGTGGCGTCGAGGTCCGCGAGGCCGCCCCCCAGCCGAATGGTCTCCACCTCGTTCCAGAAAGAGTCCAAGCAGAGTTTGTCGGGATGCTGCTCCTGGTCCTGGGAGGGGGGCGAGGGCGAAGTGCGTGCGCCGTGCTCAGCGGCGGCCTGGTCCTGCGGGCTGGCCCAGGGCTCCGCGCTCATCTCGGTGGGGCTGGGATCTCTGGCGCAGACATACACACACGGGAAGAAATCACAGGCGTGCATGCAAACAAAAGCAGGCGCGCGGGGACGCGGGCCGGCCGGGGGACGAGCGGGGGGGACCGCGGAAGACGCAGGATGGAGAGACAAAAGGACCGAGGAGGGAGAGGAGATGTGCCGAGGGGAGGGGGGGAAGATTTCTATTGTTCTTGCGCAATCCGGCGCCGAGGCCGAGTAGCACCACTAGATGTCGCTGTAGGAACGTCAACTCGCCCACCTCCCCGTTTGAGGACTCACGTGGCACAGAAGTTCAATTCCTGAGGTCCCAGATTAGCCAAGTGCACCACATCAACATTTGGGAACAATCGACGTCGCACAATATCGTCTTTCTCGCGTGGGACTCAAACGGGTGCAACGAAGCCGCGATTTGGGACATCAAAAACTAAAGGTCAGAAATGCGCAGAATCAAACAGTTTATCCATCCATTTTCTTAGCCCCTTGTCCTCACAAGGGACGCGGGGAGTGCTGGAGCCTATCCCAGGTGTTAACGGGCAGGAGGTGGGGTACACACCCTGAACTGGTCGCCAGCCAATTGCAGGGCACGTGGAGACGGACAACAGTCGCACTCCCAATCACACCTCGGGGCAATTTAGAGTGTCCAATTAATGTTGCATGTTTTTGGAATGTGGGAGGAAACCCACGCAGACACGGGGAGAACATGCAAACTCCACACGCCCGTGTCGGGGATTGAACCCGTGACCTCTGAACTGTGAGGCCAGCGCTTTACCAGCTGCCCCACCGTGCTGCCACCAAATGTATTTGTATTAAAAAAAAACTTTTCCATCCAATACGTTTTAGGGAACAAAGTTTTTAAGGCCACATATGTCTTGACATTTACATAGATGTCGTCAAATCGTATATAAAGCAAGGATCCACTCATGGGGAACATTGAAAAATGTTTTGCGAGAGATTATATGTTCTGAGGGAAATTGTTAAAAAAAAAAATGGCACTATGAAGAAAAATGTATTTTTGTGTGTGGAGTGCAGTTTTCAATGGGTTAGTTGAAATGGAGCATCAAAATTAGATGATTTAAAAAAACTGTCTGGAAGAGGAAATGTTGTTTTAGGGGTGTGACCATATATATATATTTTTTTTTTTGTAACGATAGATTGTTAATAGAATTGTAGGACACACTTTTTTAATTGAACTGGCGAAACAATTCTGCTTACAAAACCATCAAAGGAATCTAAAGATATTTCTACTTGTCTTAATTTATTTTGTTCATCAAATCTTGGATTTGGCCTTCGAATAAATTTCATTTGACCTGAATATTAGACTACAGTTTTTTTTTTCTTTGCCGCTCATCCTCACGAGGTTCGCGGGGAGTGCTGGAGCCTATCCCAGCTGTCAACGGGGAGGAGGCAGGGTACACGGGGGGTATCCGGAGTTTTTTTTCTCCATTAACCTATTATTAAGTATAGTGCTAATGGTTAAAACGTGTGTCGTGTTGAAGTTGCCAACAATAATACAAAACAAACAAACTACATTCCTACAGTTAAATTTTGGTTATCGTGATTTGAGAACCAGCGCGGCGAAACGTGGCATCGAGCCATGACAGATACAGGACGTGACCACGTGAGTGACCCCACCCGCTCGCTGGCCCCGTCACATTCCGCCAGGCACAAACTAGAACACCGAGCGCGAGACCGGCAACTTTTTTTATTTTTTTTTCCACCTGCCATCACAAAGTTCTTGACGAGCCTTTCAAAACAAAAGACAAATTCCACATCGTACCAACAAAGAAATGCAACAAAATGTACCAGAAAACACTGACTTCACTGTACCGAGTATCGACTTTTAATAAGCGTGCAGGTAGTAAATTAATTTCAGCAATGAAGACAACAACAAGCAAGGAGCAGCAATGTTCTCTCTCTCTCTCTCTCTCTCTCTCTCTCTTTTTGTCTCTCTCTCTCTCTCTCTCAATCATGAACTGCTTGACTGATCACGCTTTTATTGCACTTGCGGGAAACAAAAAGTGCCAAACTGCCGATTTCCTGCCGATTAATCCACACTTTCCGTCACCCGCTGCACAAAATACTGTCATTTGTCAGGGTGCAAAAATAAAAATGTGAGAAAATTTGAGATTTTACATTTATTTCGTTTGCAAAAAGTTCTAAACTGCCAATTTCGTGCTGATTGTCAACACCGCCTCAATCGCTGCAGATTATAAAAAAGTGGAGTAACTTGCTAAACAGTGAAAACAAACAAAAAAAAAGAACCTGTCAGAAGTGATTTTTTTTAATGTTTTTATACTTTTGAAAGTGGGAAAAACTAATTGAACGCCGATCCAAACCATCCCAGTCCAGCGCTCTTTACGCCCGTCGTACATTTTCTAACTGCGGCGTCACCTCACAACGAGCTCAATGGAGAAAACGCAACGTCGTCCCCCCCCCCCCCCCGATTAAATTCCGGCAAGTCGGCTTTTTTTTTTTTTTCCCCAGAGGGCCTACCTGGATTTCTTCTTTTGCGAGGACGACTTGATGTTTCGGATCCTCATCGGTTTCTGTGCAGGACGCAGCCTGATATTGTTCCAGCGCGTGAACTGCATGGTGGGCCCGAGCGCCCGGGTCACCATGACCTCCTCCCTGCCTCCCATGTCGACGGCGCCAAAGGAATCCAGGAATTCGAAGACAGTCCCGCTCGGAACCGAGCCCGACAACACAACATGCGAGCGTGTTAAATTGCTGTGCCTGAATGGTGACGGGAAGTTTTGGAGCCGAGAGCGAGGCGAGAATGCGGCATGGGAGGGGCGCCTGATCATTTTCACCTGACCTCTCCCGCCCGCGTTGAAGCAACACGCCTCTTTCGCCGTCACTTGAAAGGACAGCAATTGTGAAACTTTGCCGAGTTTACACGAGAACAAGCAGCCCGTCATTTGGGAGATGAATTTTGGGACTGCTCGCTTGTTATGAACATATTTGTGAGGCCTTGGGAAAATATACAGCTAGCTTAGCGTCCAACAATTAGCCTTGTAGAATGCGTTAGCGCGTGTTGCACCTGGACGGACTCAGTGTTCCTTGTTCTCATTGTGTACATTGTTCTACTTGCGCTTTAGTCAATTATTCTTATTTAGAACAACGAGCCTTGTTATCAGGCTTCAGCCACATCAAAGCACGAGCTTGCCGACTCCTCAATAATAGCTCATGAAATGCGCGGAAAACAAAACAAAACAAAACATGATCTCATTTGTGAATCGGTTGCTAACAGCCATTCACGGGCGCATACCTGACGGTTTAGCTCCTCCTCTCGCATACCCGAACGTGAGCAACAGGTAGACGCGGTTTGTCTGACAGGAAGGAGGCGTGTCGTGCAAAAAAAAAAAAAAAAAAAAAAAGACAAGGCAGAAAAGCTTCGCGCCCGCCCGTTGCTCAAGCGCAACTGGTCTGGCGGCGTAGGCCGCGGGCCACGCGGCGAAGCCCCCTCGGCCAAATCGCTGCCGTCATCGCTTTTTGTTCGGCCGTGGATGTAAAATACATAAATGAAAATACAATAATATTCAAAAGGGTTCCATCACAACAACAGAAGAGCAATATATATATATGTAAAAAATCTGCCTCTTCAAAAATGTACGACAGATTTTTCATTCACCTCTCGTGTACTGATCTCATTACAGCAGATTGTGTATCGTGTGTACCTGTACAGTATTTGGCATGACGTGGCCGAGTGTGCCGCAATACCAGGCAAACAATTCAAGCAATGCGATGTCTCGCCGTGAGACTTCCACTGAAACCTGCAGTGCAGCTTTTGGAGAACAGCGGATCTGTTTTTCACTTCAGGTGAACCGAGAGTGCAAAGACCAAACCAAACGTGATCCCAAGAGGAAAGAATCATTTTGTTCTGATTCTGTTCAGATCAAATTTTCAACACACTTAGCATTAACTGTCCAGGTTTTGAGTTACATTTGAAGTCATGCAAATGTTTAAAAAACAAAATAAAATATTCAGTCTTAAAATCAAGAACAAATATGTAATGGTATCATTTGGATCAATCTTAGAGCTCACTGAAGTCACGTGACTGGCCGTATTGCCGGTCAAACAAAGCTATGTTCAATGCCAAGTCTGGTTGGAGACGACACGAAAATACGTCTCATAGCACGACGCCCAGAGTCATTTAGAAGGTGAAAATAAACGACGGTACTTGGAAAAATTAGATAAACTCGGCATAGAGGACCCATATTTAATGTCGAAGTTGATGTGTTCGCCGATAAGAAATTGGACCGTGAATTGGCTTCCGCTTGTCTTCGACGCGTGGATCAAGTGAGTAAGTCGTCGAGATTTACACCCAAGAGTTTGAAAGGGTAGAAAAGTCTGGACGTACACGAATACTTCGTTGCTGGATCCGTTCTCGTCAGGAATAAATCCCACATTGTGACGGTTTTGACGGCTCGTGAACGCGGAAGCGTGTTCGGCCACACTTTAACCTTTGCTGAAATCCAATCCATTCATCTTTTCAGCTAGTATTCAAAACAAATATCAATATTTAAATAAATGACCCCCGGTTTTACACAAACTCACATTCATTAACTATGATTGGGGAAAAAAAAAAAAGAGGACGGGGAGTCGGCTCCTCTGTACACGGAAGCGTATTGCTGCCACACGTTAAACTTCTCTGCGACAGACTTTTTTTTTTTAAATGCGCATTGTTCTCAAATGAGTCAATTCGGCATTATAAATACTTTTTGGTAATTTGAGATTAAGAATAAATCCTATCTGAAATGAAGCGATCGCTACACAGTCGTGTGTATTTTGGCGGGGCGCCATCCATCACATTTAATTGCCAAAATCCATCCATCTTTTTTCTTCTTTTCTGCTGGTATTCAATAGAATGATCTCTTTGAATATAAAACAGGTCTCGGGTATTGTAAATATTCTCTTCCGGTTCAATGTCGAGCAGCTCTGTTTGACCGGCAATATGGCGCCGTGAAAACGGTGACGTCACGTGCACCAGCTCTATACAGTAATCCTTACATATTCGCAGTTCAATATTCACAAATGTAGCTATTTGTGTTTTTTTTTTTTTTTTTAAATCTGGAAGCTATACTGCTTAAAAATTCACCTATTCGCTTATTTTTGACTTGTTTTGAGACAACCAACAATGTGGCCAAAGCCCAGTCCAGTAAATTGGGAAGTACTACAGTAATTTAATTTATCAAGGAAGTACAGCGGTGCATCGAAATATAACAGTAGGATTCCGAATTGTACAAGTTGCACTGTAGACTCAGACGAAGAAGACATTTTTTGGACAAATTAGCTAACAATTGTTCATGCCAACAACAGTGACTACTACTAAATGTGAAATTGAATTTGAAACACGGAGGAAACTCAAACTGCTTAGAGACAAAACGTGGATAAAATTTCAAAACTGGTTTCTATTGTCTGGGGGGCCGTCATGATGGCAGGAATAACACAAAGTCAGGCCAACTCGGCAACGTCAAGGGATACAATAAGCCGCTGGAAAAAAAAATACAAAAATAAAAAGCTATAATCCTCGTGGAGGAATTCCGCCGCAAGCTTCTTAACTTCTCAACAATGTAGCAAGGCACGCACGCACGCTCGATCGAGCGTGGATTGACGAGGATTTGCAGACTGATATGAAAAATGTGGTTTGAATCAGAACCAGCAAATATCCAGAGCGGCAAGTGAACGAAAGGGGGAACCGCCGCGCCAGCAAATCTGCCCACGTAGCGGCGTCGCTCGGACGCGGACCGCCAAAGCGGATCCTACCTGGCCTTGGCCCGCCCGACGCCCCGGCCCGAGAGCAGGAGCGTGGCCACCGAGCCTCCGATCCTCCGCGGCATGCTGCTGATGGTCGACGTGGTGGTCCCCTACCCCCACCCGCACCCCGGACCCCCCGACCGGGAGGAAGAAGCAGCCGCCTGCCGCTGGCAAGCTGCTTCCTCGCAATCTCTCGTCAGCGCGCAAACATCACTTGAACGAGGACGGCCTGGCCGCTTCCACGTGCGTCGCATCCTGGAGCAGGAAAAAGGGGGGGCGGGGGCGGGGGCTGCTGCGATGCTAAAAGGGCCACCTGCGCTACGTTAGCCGACATGTTTCGTGTCCGCAGAGACTCATTACATGGAATGGTTGACTCAACACCGATGTCAAGAAACCGCACCGGACCTCGGCGGGTCACGTCATCTAAGTCGTCCTCACGGTGGCGATGTCACTCATTCACAGCAAAAACAAAATGGTGGCTCAAAGACAAACCCTCAAATAAACTCATCCCCGTTCTTAGAAAAATAATATATAGTACGGAGGAGCAGCTGTAGAGCGTTGGCCTCACAGTTCTGAGGATCGGGGTTCAAATCCCGGCCCTGCCTGTGTGGAGTTTGGATGCTCTCCCCGTGCCTGTGTGGGTTTTCTCCGGGTTTGCACTCCGGTTTCCTCCCACATCGCAAAAACATGCAACGTTAACTGGACACTCTAAATTGTCCCTAGGTGTGATTGTCAGTGCGACTGTTGTCCGTCTCCCATGTGCCCTCTGATTGGCTGGCGACCAGTTCAGGGTGTAACCCCGCCTCCTGCCCTTTGTCAGCTGGGATAGGCTCCAGTACTCCCTGTGACCCTCGTGAGGATAAGCGGCAAAGAAAATGGCTGGATGGCTGGATAGATATTCTCGATCAAAAAAGTCAAATAATAATAATAATAAAACTATACATCAAATACAAGACACGTTAGTACTGAAATATTAGAAATACAGGAAGTTCTAGATTAAAATATATATATATATATATTGAATATTGAAAATGCGGCATGGTGGGGCTCCCACATTCTGAAAACATCCAACATTAATTGGACACTCTAAATTGCCCCTAGGTGTGACTGTCTCTACGTGCCCTGCGATTGGCTGGCGACCAGTTCAGGGTGTACCCTGCCTCCTGCTTGATGACAGCTGGGATAGGCTCTAGCACTCCTGCAACCCTTGTGAGGATAAGCGGCTCAGAACAAGTGCCCTGGTTGACTGGCAATAGAAAAATGGATGGACGAATGCAAAAATGGATTCAAAATTGCCCCTGTAATATGCTTAAAAGGTTCACATTCATATGTGGGGACAAGAAAAGTGTGACATTACTCTTAGAAAACTTGAATGTAAACCTGCACGGTTTCACAGATCATTTGTGACACTCCAGCGTCCGAAATCCCCCCGCAGTTGTTCTCGAAGTGGTCCAATCTCCGTCAGGAGCTTTGGAAGCGATTACAAGCGAGGATTAAACTTTGAAACTGGCTAAGAAACGCAAACGCACGTTAGCTAGCGCGGCTCAGGGCATATAAATAACACCGAAAACAAAACAACGATTGCGCACAAAAACGTGGGAGGTTCGAACGTGACGTCAGCTAAAAATCTCTTCGGACTTCAGATCAGCGAGCGTCGAAAGGATTAAGCCTAAGCGTGGTTTTCTTTTCTTTTTTTTTTTTGTCGAGCCAGGGTGATGGAGGACCATCGTAGGAAATGGAAAATCATTCAAATGTGGCAAAAGTGGTTCATCTATTTTATTTTGTACATACTCCAAAATGTGAAAGGAAGACCGGGTTTGAAGGTTGACGTGGCGAGCAGAAGGATCAGGACGGTCATCGTCGAGAGCGCGACGCCGCAGACGCGCCGCCGACTCGTCACCTCGACGGACTTTGCATCTAACCGGATCAAACGGGGATTAACGCAAACACGAGGATCTGTTTGGGGGATTTGGCCTTCCCCACCAGCTCGTTTGTCATCTTTTCGCCACGATGCTAAACAATCGTTCGCCGCCAAGATTCCTGATCGACGAGACCTCGAGGCGCCAAATCCAATTCCTCCGCTCTCTTCCTGGGAGAGCAAACCCGATAGGACGAGACGGCCGCTCAAGTCGAGACCGGGTACAGGCCAACGGGAGGAGAGAGCGCTCCGGGGGGGCCGTGACCCCGCAGACGGCGGGAGCAGGAAAGTGGAGCGCGGCGAGAAAAGGAGAGGAAATAGATAAGGGGGAGGGCTGGGGTGGGAGATAATGCCAAAAATTGTGCGACTGAGCATTTTGCCCACCTACATTCCACTCTGTCAAAAGGTCACACCGGCTGCACTTCAGCATGAAAACAAAATCCTGCGTCGTCATTTTCACGTTTCAGATCGCGGCGTTTATTTTTTTTTTTTCAAAAATTTGCTTGGTTTAACTATGCCGTTTCACATGTCCACTGAGACATTTATGAAATAGTTGACTGCAACAGAGACAGCAGAGAAGCGGACGCCGGTAGTCTTCTTCTTCTTTTCCTTTCGGCTTGTCCTGATCGCCACAGCGTGTCATCTTTTTCCATCTTAGCCTGTCTCGTGCATCCTCCTGTCCAACACCCAAACTGTCCTCATGTCCTCCCTCACGACATCCAACAACCTTTTCTTTGATCTTCGTCTCGCTCTCTTCCCTGGTAGCTCCATCCTTAGGATCTTCCTACCAATTTCCACACTCGCTCGCCTCTGGACATGTCCAAACCATCCAGGTCTGCTTTCTCTCTCGGACCTTGTCTCCAAAACGTCCAACTTTGGCTGTCTCTCTAATGAGCTCATTTCTAATCCAATCCAACCTGTTCACACCGAGCGAGAACCTCAACATCTTCATTTCTGCCACCTCCCAGTTCTACTTCCTGTTGTCTCTTCAGGGCAACAGTCTCTAATCCCTCCATCATGGCTGACCTCACCACTGTTTTATAGACTTTGCCCGTCATCCTAGGGGATACTCTTCTGTCACATAGAACACCAGACACCTTCCGCCAATTGTTCCACCCCACTTGGACCCGTTTCTTCACTTCCTGACCACACTCTCCGTTGCTCTGGATTGTCGACCCCAAGTATTTGAAGTCATCCACCCTCGCCATCTCTTCTCCCTGGAGCTTCAATCTCCCCCCTCCGCCCCTCTCCTTCACGCACATATACTCTGTTTTACTTCGGCCAATCTTCATTCCTCTCCTTCCCAGTGCGTGCCTCCATCTTTCTAACTGTTCCTCCGCCTGTTCCTTGCCTTCACTGCAGATCACAATATCATCTGCGAAGATCATGGTCCGAGGGGATTCCAGTCTAACCTCATCTGTCGGCCTATCCATTACTACCGCAAACAGGAGGGGGCTCAGCGCGGATCCTTGATGCACTCCCACCTCCACCTTAAACTCTTCTGTCACACCTCACCGCTATTCTGCTACCCTCATACATGTCCTGAACTCCGCTCACATATTTCTCCGCCACGCCAGACATGCGCATGCAGTACCACAGTTCCTCTCTTGGATAGATATTATATATATTATATTATATACAGATATTTGCCGTAGCAAAAAACACAAACTCTTGCAAGCACAAAATCTGGTGTTGATGTTAAAAATCGGTACTTGAAGTGAAAAGTCAGCCACTGATCAAGAAAATGAAATTCGCAAGTCACGCCGGCAACAAATTGCTCAAGGATGTAAAAAGTTTGCGAGTTTGGTACACAATAAACAGGGTGTTGTTGCACACAAAGTGAAAACGCTCCGTCAAAAAAACGACAACGACATGGGCGTTCTCACTGATCATTAAGGGCCTCATTCGTGCGGGCTCATTAAGTGACTTTGAAACTGGTTCGGGGAACAAGTCAGACAAATCTTTAATTATCAGCGTGGCTTCAACCCAAATGGCGCCACATTGATTTAAAAAAAACAACAACAACACCACGACACACGCATTTCCGAGTATGCTTCGTAAATAGCTACACTCATGAAATGTCCAGCACGGGTGATGCGGTCGAGACGTGAAAAATGTCGCTAAAAACAGAATTTGCAAATCCTTTTCCAAATATAATGACTTGCAAATCCTCAATTACTACAAAGACAAAATATTTCACGTTCAAAGTGATGAACGTGATTTCTTCCGGGTAATTATTCGCTCATTATCAAAAAAAAAAAAAAGACCCGTTTGGAATGTTCTGCAGCTCAGCAGGTTAATGGGAACCAGGTGAGGCCGTTGTTTACAACCACGGGGCGAGGTTCGCCACGGTTCCATCGGCGAATACGCCGACAGTTTCTCAGGAATTCGGGAGTTTCGTCATAATTGAGCGAGCGGCACACTTTGCGTCCTACGGGCCAAACCATAAAAGGAAACGAATGAAGTGAAAGAAATGGTCAAAAGTCAGCATATGCGATGGTGCAAGGGTGGGTCGGGGGGGACTTGCACGTTTACAGGTTTTGGAGCAACCTATGCTGCCATCCAAGCAACCTCATTTTCATTGTTCCAGAAAATGCCAATATGACAATATTGAGCTGAGAAAGTTCTACATAGCGCAAAGAATCAGAAATCATTTCACTTCCAAACCTTTCACAATTATTCCTCGGTTCCAAAAGGTACATTGTGGGTTGTTAAAAGGGAAAACACCGGCAACAAATTGCTTCAGGATGTCAAAAGTACACGTTCAACGGGTCGATTTAAACATTAAACATTATAGACAGCAAATTCAAAATGAGTGAGAACTCGGAATATTAAATACCTTGTGCTTCGTAATGTATTCAATTTTAATATTGGTTGCAAAGAATTTGTTAATCATTGTGTGCAGTTTTCGTTTACAAATTACACAATGTCACAACTTCATTGGAATTGAGGTTCATACGTCAAAGACAACATTATGGTTTAATTACTTTTACTTATCATCGCATGATTAATTGAGTTTATCGATTCATCGGGTGTGTGTGTGTGTGGGGGCTTGGAACGGATTAGGCTATCTACATGTAAAAAGCGCTTCTACTTATGAAAAATTAACGTAACGAAATGACTCCTGGAACAAATTAATTTCTGAAGTAGAGGTACCACTGCGCATATATCTATACATAAATCTCTCCACCCAGCCATTTTCTTTGCCGCTTATTCTCATGAGGGTCACGGGAGTGCTATCCCAACTATAAACGGGCAGGAGGCGGGTGGGGTGCACCTTGAACTGGTCGCCAGCCAATCACATAGTGTCCAATTAAGGTTGGGGGGGAAACCGGAGTGCCCACCCGGAGAAAACCCACACAGGCACGGGGAGAACACGCAAACTCCACACAGGCGGGTCCGGGATCGAACCCGGGACCTCAGAACTGTGAGGCCAATGCTTTCCATTATTTACATTATTTTGACGAGGAAAAACACAAGCTAGAGAAAGGTCAAATGGCAACGGAACGCGGGTGGTCCTTACCCGGAGAACCAGCGCCGGGTCCGTCGCGGGCACGTGACAGCTCGACTCGTCCTCCTCCGTGCAGACTTTTCCTCTCCTCGCCTTCTCCGCTCTGGAGAAAACAAACAGATGGGCCGAGCGGCGCTAAGTCGGCCTGCTTAGTCGCCTCCCTGATGATGAGGATGAGGACGGCGGCGATGCTAACGGAGACGCTTCAGCCCACCTCGCCCGGCCGCCAACGAACAGGAAAGTCTACCGCAGTGCCATAATGTGCACTGGTAATTTGATTACATGTGTTTTTCTTCACGATTTAACAAAAAAAAATCCTACAATAATAATTTTTTTTTTAAAAAAAAATATCAGCTTTCATGGCCAAGTGTGTAAAAACAAGCAGTCGGAATAATTTAACATTTTTTTAGATTGGGAATATGAGAATATACACGAATAACCCTTTTTTTTTTGCATTTTAGATTTAATCTTCACAGTTTAGTCAAGTGCATTATCATAATCATGACTTATGTATAATTATGTAGTATTACATTTTTAGGTTTACATAATATCTATGTTTGTGTGCGTGTGCACAGTAATCTATTGTCTATCTAGTTATGCAGTACATAAAATTATTGCCTGGCTTAATACTTTCATTCAATGGAATATCTTTATTGCAAATATCTGAGCTATGTACATACTGTAAATGTAGCAGATTTTTTTCCTTGCCTGCTTATCCTCACAAGGGTCGCGGGGAAGTGCTGGAGGTGATCCCAGCAGTCAACGGGCAGGAGGCGGAGTACACCCCGGACTGGTCGCCAGCCAATCACAGGGCAGATAAGAGACAAAACAGACGCAGTCACAATCACACCTATGGGCAATTTAAAGTGTCCAATTAATGTTGCATGTTTTTGCTATGCAGGAAGAAACCGGAGTGCCCGGAGAAAACCCACGCAGGGACAGGCGAGAACATGCAAACGCCACACAGGCGGGTCCGGGATCGAACCCTGGACCTCAGAACTGTGAGGCCGACGCTTTCCAGCTGAGTCAGTTCTTTAATACTCAAAATAGTAAATATTAATGTGTGAGTCACATACACGACGAAAGGCCTTTTTGGAATGACAACACACCCACTGCAACCTACGACGTGGGCGTTTGACGCTGTTGCCCAAATTTGGCGCCATTCTGATCTTGATGCCCACCCCGGTTGCCACCGTTTCCCCCCGGCGTGTAAATCAGTCGTTTCTCGACTCGCTGCATCGTCTGCTCCTGCGCTCGGCCCCGACACGGAGCTCGTGCGCCGATCCGTTCTCCTGGGCATCCTGTTTTTGTTTTGATTGCACTCCGGCCAGAACCGCGGACGGCAACAGAGGGTCTCGAAGCGGCCCACGCGCTTCCTGCTATTGTTTCATCTCAAGGACCCTCGCGAGGCCCGATATCAAAGTTTCACAGTTTTTTTTTTTTTTTTTGGGGGGGGGGGGAGCCAGAATTGGCAAGTTGCAAACGAAAGCCCCTTTGACGCTACGCGTTTGGTTTTGGGCGCAATGCCGATGCCGGTGGGCTTACTTTGCGACGTGCGCATTAAGCAGGATGGCTAAGTTCCTTAAGGCCTTCAGCTGCTTTAGTGGAGAACGGCCAGACATCTGCCGCTCACTCTCGTGGGCGCCGTGCAGGGAGCGCCGGCTTGCCGTCTCATCGAAACGTCGAGATGATAATCAGGGATTTGGTGATGGCTGATAACAGTATCGGCCTCATTTCAGGGTACCGATACTTTAGCAGGGCGGCACGGTGGGTCAGCTGGTAAAGCCTTGGCCTCACAGTTCTGAGGTCCCGGGTTTGATCCTGGACCCCCCTGTGTGGAGTTTGCATCTTCTCCCTGTGCCTGCGTGTTTTTTCTCCAGGTGAGCACTCCTGGTTTCCTCCCACATTCCAAAAAACAACCCCTAACATTAATCGGACACTCGAAATTGCGCATAGGTGAGATTATGAGTGCGGCTGTTTGTCTCCATGTGCCCTGCGATCGGCTGGCGACCGGTTTAGGGTGTACACTGCCTCCTGCCCGTCGACAGCTGGGATAGGCTCCGGCACTCCCCGCGACCCTTCTGAGGATAAGCGGCTAAGAAAATAATTCCTCCTCACCTGTAGTTGGCGCAACATTGCATCACTTTGACATGTCGGTGCATCACAACGTGTCAAAAAGAAAGAAAAGTCTTTGTTCCCAATTATATGTCATTGTCATCATTGAAATATTAGCACGTACTGTATCATATATTATACATCGGTGTGAAAAAGTCGTATCCAACATCACTAATAATAATAATAATCCCATCAGATTGTTAAATGTATCGAGTGAAAGATCTGGAAATGCTTAGCTCCGTTTTTTTTGGGCCCGGTCAAATGTGGCGAATGTTGCTTTTTCTTTGGCTTTTTGAGATTTGGCAACAATTTTTCAAACGTGCATCAAAACGGCGCAAGGAACTCATCACGTCTCAAAAAGTGGGCCTAATTGCCTGAAACAAACGTGGGTGCAAAATCCATTCTACGAAGTCAATCCCATGAGGTAAGCAGAGCTGCACTGTCATCTGTCGGATGCACGGACTAGCCCTAGCCAACAGAATTAGCTCCTGATAAACGTGACTGCTCCTTAAAATGGGGGGGGTGGGGGGTGGGGGGGGGGGGGGATTACTGCGGTTAAGCGATGTGTCCAGTTGCGTAATGAAGTGCTGCCTCTACAAGTGAAAATGCTTTTAATGTATTTACAGGTACAGTGATGCCTCGGTTCTCGACCACAATCTGTTCCAGAAAACGGTTCGAGAAGTGATTTGTTCGAAAACCGAATCGATGTTTCCCTTTACAATGAATGGAAAAAGAAATAATGCGTTCCAAGCCAAAAGAAAAATTAGGCTTTTTAAAGCGTTTTTTTTTTTTTTAGCTTTTCCAGATAAACCGCGCAGTAGAAATACATGTATAGTTTAAATACTTTATATGATAAAATAATTTGAGATTTATATATATATATATATATATAAAATGTATGCTTTAGTACAGTCACAACAAAGCGCGTCGTGGGTCAGCTGGTCTGGCCGAGCGCAATATATTATTTCCAGGTTTTGTCAGGGGCGTTCGAGTACCGATTTTGGTTCGAAAACAGAAGCAAAAAAAAAATCCTCGAGAACCGAGGCTTTACTTCAGTGACGCCAGGGATTCAACTCCTGCCGGTCAAGTTATGGAAAAAAGTACTTGACGCCGGCCCCACGGTATTTGGGGCGGGGGGCCCTTTCGTCCCTCAAAATGGGCTAATTTCAGCAAGACATGAAATCGTGTGTGTTAAGTGGACTCTCTTTCTTGATCCTTGGCATATTTTGACACACAAACACGTCAATAATAAGTGCAAACTTTTGGTTTTAAAAATGTGAATATAAACGCATGCCGTTTTCCTCAGAATGCTCCCAATGATGAAGTAACACTTGTGTGCAAATACTCGATTAGCAGTGGCTTAATCTCGTGCTGGTTGACAAAGAGGAAAGATTGAACACAATTGCGATTACATAAACGCACGGACAAAGGCGGCTGTACAAGCATTTTCTATTTTTAACCTCTGCTTCCGATATCCTGCTTTGGGATTAGGCATCGTTTGAGGGGGGCGAGGGGGGTGGGGGGTCCGCAGGTTGCCGAGCGGGGAGCTCGTAGCACAGGTTGCGTGAATGACTTCCTTCTTTTAGCCACGTCCAATATTTAACATTTGCATTCCTGCACTTTCGCAAACAGACCACACAGCGAAAAAAGCTATTATGGTCCATTTCAAATTCTGCTGAGTCAGCATTCATTCGAGTTAACTTTTGTTTTCTCCTTCAAAACTTTTTTTTTTTTAAATAATGACGATATACAGTACCAGTACCATAACGTTTAATGGTGTGTGGTGACCCCCCCCCACCACCACATCGTCAGCACCCCCCAGTGTCTTCATGCCTGCATTACACATTAAAACGAATATTATCTATCTATCTATCTATCTATCTATCTATCTAATATTTTTCATTTCACGACAGCGTGGTTTATCTTTCAACCTTTTTTTCTTTTTGGATTATGTTTTCGATGTGGCTCAGCCGGAAAGTGTTGGCCTCACAGTTCTGAGGTCCAGGGTTCGATCCCGGCCCCGCCTGTGTGGAGTTTTTCCCGGGTGGGCACTCCGGTTTCCTCCCACAACCCAAAATCACGCGACATGAATTGGACACTCTAAATTGCCCCAAGGTGTGATTGTGAGTGTGAATGGTTGCCTGTCTCCATGTGCTCTCTGATTGGCTAGCGACCAGTTTAAGGTGCACCCCGCCCCCTGACAGCTGGGATAGGCCCAGCATTCCCCCGCGACCCCCGTGAGGATAAGCGGCTAAGAAAATGGATGGACGGATGTTTTTCTTTTTACATGATCATGATTGCAATTCCCCCTTGTGGCCACTAAAAGGAGCTGTGACCTTTCAGTTCAGGCCTGTCAGATTCATCTTGCCATATTTTGATTTCAAATGTTTGTAAGAAATGACTGACACATTATGAACTAAAAATATTCACTACTTTAATTGTGTTACATTTTCACAATTATTAGACAGGTTAGAGTCACCGGTAGTGTAGTGTACACAAGCCTGACTTTGATGCAAGGACCGTGGGATCGAGTCCCGCTCAGTGATGGTGTGAGCAGTTCAGGGTCCGGTCCGCCTTTTCCCCTCCAGAGTTAGCTGGGATATGCTCCGGCACAGACCTTGTGAGGATAAGCGGCTCCGAAAATGAATTCAAATGACGATCGTTCGGAAGACTGGCTGATTTATTTAGATGAGTGTCTTTTTTTTCTAGCTCATGAAGATGAAGTTGCGCCGCGGAAGAAAACGTAAAATGGAGCGTGAAATCTTTTTCCTTTTGTGTGCCGGCGGCTGCCGCTGAGCCGTCCGTCACCGGACTGCGCGGAGACTACTTAAGTGATAAATGCAATTATTCCATTCAAATTCTCCTTGGCAGCAGATAGTCTCGTCTGCGCCGCCCGAAGTGCTTTTATTGTCTTAGTCGTCTGGACTGTCATTTGCAGCCGTCACATTTGCATGTCTACGACCCGGACGGACTCGTTTTGTGCGCGCTGCCCGTTGGCGCGGCATTATAACAAGTAGCCGGATTTAAGCCACTCAAAAGTTCAGGAGTAATAATAATATATCCATTCATCCATTTTCTTAGCCGCTCATCCTCACAAGGGTTGCGGGAGTGCTGGAGCCTACCCCAGCTGTCATCGGGCAGGAGGCGTGTGGGGCGCACCCTGAACTGGTTGCCTGCCAATCGCAGGCCAGATGGAAGCGAATCACACCTAGTGGCAATTTCAAGTGTCCAATTATCCAATTAATGTTGCATGTCGTGGGGATGTGAGAGGAAACCGGAGTGCCCACCCGGAGAAAACCCGCACAGGCATGGGGAGGACATGCAAACGCCACAGAGGCGGGTCCGGGATCGAACCCTGGACCGCAGAACTGTGAGGGCAACACTTTCCAGCTGCCGCATTGCCGCATAATAATATATTACTCTGTTATAACAACAACAACAACAACAAAAAACTTTCAAGGATGATTTGTTTTTGTCCGGGCTAAAAAAAAAAAATTAAAAAAATAAAATCCCAATGCTTCTTAGTGACATTCATCTTAAAATGCGTGCGACTTTCAAATATTCAGAGGTTCATTTGTTAAATGAAATTGCAGAGCAACAACCTGACTTCAAAAGACAAATGAGGGAAGGCACGACGGGAGAAAAAAATGTTTTCAACAAGGGAGGGGCAATTTTAAAATCCGCATCACATTTTCAGGTATTAATAATACACGTCAAAACAAGAACCCCGTTGATTTTGGCGAGTTTGTGATTTCAAAAAAAAAAAGACACCGGAATGGGCGGCAGGGTGGATCAGCTGGAAAGCATGAGCCTCAGAGTTTTGAGGTCCCGGGTTCGATCCCGGAGCCGCCTGTGCGGAGTTCGCATGTTCTCCCTGTGCCTGCGTGGGTTTTCTCCGGGTGGGCACTCCGTCCCCAAAACATGCAACATTAATTTAATTGCCCCTAGGTGTGATTTGTGGTGCAGTTATTTGTCTCTCTGTGCCCTGCGACCAATTCAGGGTGTACCCCACCCGCCTCCTGCCCGTTGACAGCTGGGATAGGCTCCAGCATGCCTTGGGACCCTTGTGAGGATAAGTGGCAAAGAAAATGGACGGAGGGATGGACCGGGCAGTAGTACATGAGTCAAATGATGTGTTTTTTTTTTTTAAACTCAGCCCTCTCTGGCGCCATCTGCTGCCTTTGCCAGAAAGGCATGACCGACGAGGTGTCAATCATTTGTCGTGCACAAAGAGGGCGCACTCCGATAAGACTTTCCGACCTCTCGGGTTTCGTGGCGGGAAGATCCACTTTGAGAGTTAGTTGCAATATTAATTGGCGTAGGCCGATAGTCAATCAATATATTGTTACTCACAAAGGGGGGGGGGGGTAAGTCGTGGTGACCGTTGTGTGTACCCACACCAAACGAGTGTAGACAAAGCGATAAATAATAGCCAAAGTGATTGCAAAACAAAGTTAAGCATTTGATGATAGAGGCATACTCCATCATTGCTGACGTGCTAATATCTTTAATGGGGGTGGGGGTGGGGGGGGGGGGGGGGGGGGGGGCTACGGAGGCTGTTGGCGCTCCTCCAACGGGAGCCACACAAAGATGGATGCATACAAGGAGATGCGGGCTTAACGGAGGCACGCCGAGCGGATTTGCGGCTCGTCCGTTCGTTCGTTTTCAGAGCCGCTTATCCTCCCCGAGGGCCGCGCTAGCGCTGGCGCCAATCCCAGCTACCAATCGGGCAGGGGCGTTGGGGGGTGGTTCCACCCCGAACTGGTTACCAGAGACAGACAACAGGTACACTTGGGAACAATTAAGAGTCCCCAATTTATGTCATTTCCGGCCAACAATCCGCGACTTCTTTCCACATGCGTTTATGCGGTGATGCGGCATTTCTTCTAACGGCCGCAAGGGGGCACTCGAGCGGAAAAGGTCAGCGTGAGACCGGTGGAATACATGTGCTGAGAAAGTGACTTTTACTGGTATGTTTGTCTTTTTGGTTTTTTAACTGGTTTTGTTAGCGCTGCGCTAGCGTTAGCTTTGCTGTGTTACTGCCATGTCTTACTGATTTTTTTTTTTTTTTAACCAGCCCTGTTAGCGCCACGCTAGCCAAGCGTGTCCCTGCTGTGTTACTGCCACATCTCAGTGATTTAGGTATGTTTTACTTTGATTTTTAACCCTTTTAGTGCTGTGCTACCATATTGGTACTGTGTAGCTGCCACGGCTGTTTTTTACCGGTATGTTTTTGTTTTTGTTAAAGCAGCCCGGTTCGTGCTACCGTGTTGTTACAAAGTTAAACAAAGATAAGGTATTAAACCTTTGAAAACTCTCTCTGTGTATCGTCTTTCTTTGTTAATATCTCGTGTTTCAATGTGGGCACTTGCGGCTTTTACACAACTGCGGGGTATGTGTGTACCAAATGGTATTTCCTTTACAAATGTACTGGGTGAGGCTTCTAATCAGGTACGCTCTGTAGGCCGGAAATTACGGTAATGTTGCGTGTTTTCGGGATGTGGGAGGAAACCGGAGTGCCCGGAGAAAACCCAAACAGGCACAGGGACACCGCGCAAGCTCAACGCAGGCGGGGCCGGGATTTGAACCCCATTCCTCACAAGTGTGAGATCAACATTCTAACCAGTTTCGCCAGCGTACCGCCCGGATTTGTGGTACGCCTGTTAAACGGCGTCTCCCGAAAAATGAGCAGAGAAACTCACGGCAGGAATCGAAACGGTGGTTTTGTTCCGAGAGGAAGTGGGGCAAGGCAGGCTACACGAGTGCAAATCCATAAAATATGTAGAAAGTCAAATCTTTAAGCTCAGGACCAGCGAGAGAAGAGCGAGAGGGATCGGGGTTAAGGGGAGAAGGAGCGCTGGGGAGGGAACCGACACATTCCGGACTCCGTCAAGCATTACGGCTTGACCCACATTCGCGCGCCACAACGCTCGGCTAGTTTTATTTTTCCATTTTTTGGTTTGGGGGCTTTAACATCGACCGAGCGGTTTCATCGAGTCAACACCGGAACGAGAGAGATTTTGGGTTCAAGGATCAGATCAGGGAGTTTCCGTGTTGTCCGTACCTGTCAGGAGTTTTCTCCAGTCCCATTGCCGCTTGCTCCGAAGCTCGTCCTGAACCGGACCCCCGCTTCTTCCACCGAAAGTCTGCCGGGACGGGACGGAGCTGCGTTTCGGACCTGGCGGGAACACATTTGGACCAAACGCACAACAAGGAAACGAGGCAGACGAGACGGCTTTCAAAGCCATTTTGGAAATGTTGTTGCTCCGAAAGTGCGTGGAAAAACGCGCACCCACATTTGTGGAAATATCATTTGCTTTGCTCTTCCTGTCATTTGGAGATATTGATAAACTTCCATTTCGCAGTTTGCCCTGCACGGATTTCATTTTACAAAAGATCACAAATGGAGATAGAAAAGCAAATCCTTCAAAAAAAAAGTTATCCGGTCGCTACGTTATTGAAACCGCTTTGCTTTCTCTGAGGACGGGTTATGCGCGGTGAAGTCATCGCGCTATATTAAATATGAAGTTGAGCACAATAGATACGTTTGTACAAAATGATCTCACGGCAAAGCCTCCCGAAATAGAAGCTGAACACACAAAGTTATATTTGTCACTCTGGCAGAAGACGGCGTACGGACAAAAATGACAACGCTGAAGGAGGCCGACTTTATCGATTCATTCATCCAGATGTTTATCCATCCATATATTTTCTTAGCCGCTTATCCTCACGAGGGCCGCGAGGAGCGCTGGAGCCTATCCCGGCTGTCATCGGGCAGGAGGCGTGTGGGGCACACCCTGAACTGGTTGCCAGACAATCTCAGGGCACATCCAGACAAACGACCAATCGCACTCACAATCACACCTGGGGGCAATTTAGAGTGTCCGATTAATGCTAACCCAAACCCTAACCCTTGGCCTCACAGTTCTGAGGACCTGGGTTCGATCCCAGCAACATTAATTGGACACTCTAAATTGCCCCTAGGTGTGATTGTGAGTGCGACTGTTTGTGCCCTGCGATTGGCTGGCGACAAGTTCAGGGTGTACCCCACCCGCCTCCTGCCCGTTGACAGTAGGGACAGCACTCCCCGCGACCCTCGTGAGGATAAAGCGGCAAAGAAAATGGCTGGATGGATAGATTTATGTATAGATATATGCGCAGTGGTACCTCTACTTCCGAAATTCATTTACGTTAATTTTTCATGAGTAGAAGCGCTTTTTACATGTAAATAGCCTAATCCGTTCCAAGCCCCCGCCCCCACACACACCCGAAATTACAATCCCGCAATCTTTTTCAGTTTCCTCCCACATCCCAAAAACATGCAATATTAATCGGACACTCTAAAATTGCCCCTAGGTATGACTGTGTGTACTGTTTATCTCTATGTGCCCTGCGATTGGCTGGCGACCAGTTCAGGGCGTACCCCGCCTCCTCCACGGTGACAGCAGGGATATGTTCCAGCACTCCCCGCGGCCCTCGTGAGGATAAGCGGCTAAGAAAACGGATGGCTGGATCTTATATATGAATATAAAAACAAATGGCTCATAAAATATGCACCAAAGTGGACATTTTGCATTTACAAACCATAACCATTACAAATATCACAGACTCGCAGATGAGCATACTTCCTTGACACCAATTTTTACTTGCCACCATCTTGTAGCGTTGATTGATGAAAGAGTCCAAACGTAGGCGAGTAGGTGAGTTTTTCCCCCATCAAATGTAAATAAAAACGCCCTGAGTTTTTTTTTTTTTTTGAGCTCAACTGGTGGTGGGGGTGGCGGGGGCTCCTCCTCCTTGCCCCCCCCCCCCCCGCCCCACAACAAACCCCTCCCCGCCTCACACAAGAGGCTTGCATCCTCCTCCTCCTCCTTAGCCCCGCCCCCACCCAACTCCCCGCATTGACTTTTCTTGAACACGCGCACGCAACGCTCGCCACGGCGTCCGGATCTGCACATTCTAACGGGACAAGTTGGACTCGCCGGGATAACCGCGGAGGTCCCGGGCGGGCGCTGCTCTCCCCCCCCCGCGCCCGCATCGCACAGAGGTGAGTGGGGACGAGCCCGAGAAGGGATTTCCTTTTTCGGGGAGGGAAGCGAACAAAAAAAAAAAAAAAACCCAAAACAAAACCCAAAAAACCAAAAGCGAAGCGTGCCTCCCCAACTCGGGATTCTTTCCTCCGCCTCTTCGGCTAGTTAGCACACTTTGGTGAAGCCTCCCCGGGGGCGACGAGCGCTCGGCTGCGGTAAAAGCGGGGCTCTGCTCGGGGATTAGCGGCGCGGAGGCTTCGACATCCTTCCCCGGCGGAGTCGCTCCGGTTAACGAGGCGCAAGGCGCGGCGATCCCGACTCGTGGGACAAAGACGACTCGGCGTGGCGCATCTTAGCGCTTGGCCAACTTTATAGAAAACGTGCCCAAGTTCGTCGTCGCCGGCCTTGTTCCGCTCTCTCATTTTCGCCTCCCGCGTGGCTCCATCGCGATCGCTTCAATTGTGGGCAAAGAACGTTGCGTCCGTGGGTCGTCTGAAATTGTCCATGCGTGTGCACGTGAAAGTGGTTCTTTTGCCTGCACGGCACCAATCCGGGGTGGACCCCGCTTATCTCAACAAAACTCAGCTGGTACCAGAACACTCACATCCATTTTCTTAGCCGCTTATCCTCACTAATGTTCGTGGGGAGTGCCGGAGCAGGAGGCGGGGTACGCCAATCGCAGGGCACATGGAGACAGAGAACGGTCGCACTCACAATCACACCCACCGGCAATTTGGAGCAACACGCAGGCACGGGGAGAACGCGCAAACTCATTTTTCACGTTGTAATTCGGGTTTCCCCTCAGAGGGCTATTTTGACTGTGAAACAATAAAAACGTTTAATCGCAACATCACGTTTACATAATCAATTTATGAATCAGAAATCAAGGGTAACATGGCTTTCAACTTTTTGTGTCTCTCAACTTGATCGTGTTTGATGCACGACAATTTTAAATTTTAGTCCAGATTGTTACAAGAACCATGGAAACGGAAAGTCTCGACTTGGCCTCGCGGGCCACATCAAATCACGCGGTGGGCCGGATCTGGCCCCCGGGCCTTGAGCTTGACACCCATGCTCTGAATTGTCCTTCGCTGTGATTGCTCATGGGTTCTTTGACCGCCGATCGCCTCGGGGTGGATCCCGCACCTTTTGACCCGAGAACTGCAATCGCGCTTCGGTGGGAATCAATCAAATCAAAAGCCTTTTTTGTCACGATACGATTTCGCAATTGATTGACGACCAGCGCGGGGCGGCCGCCAAAAGTCAACCGCGATCGGCGTACGCGCTAATTTCCGCCGTTTCTGTTTCCCGACTTTTGCACCACGCGTCGACTGATCACCCATTGCCTTTCGACAGACAATCTGTGGGAAAATTCACGGCGTTGCAGAGCGTCCGTTCGAAGAGTGAATTTAAAATGGTGTCAAACACGTGAAGGCGAACGCGGGCCCTAACGGAAACGTCTCACTTTGCGATGGCCGCCGCTCCTTTTAAATGTTTGATGTGCCGAGCGGTTCTGAGCACTTTCTGCTGCCGTTTCCTCGCCAGCTGCTGTTGTTTGTCAACACGCTCGCTGTACACGACCCAGCTTGCCAACGCGTTGTTACTTTTACCTCGGTATACCCGAATGGTTCCGAGGTGAACCATTTAGAGCTTAAAAGCATACGCGGACTATGAATAAGACGATATATTTTGGGTTTCTGATTAAAATGCGAACCAGAGCAAATGTGCACAGTATGTAGCGTCTCTTTCGTGTCCATATTTCTGTTCTTTCAGCTCATTTCAGATACACGCTTGCTTCATGTGGACTGTAAAAATCGCATTCCTGTGTGCTCGCACGTGCTTGTGGAAGAATGCAAAAATGATTGACGCCAACTTTTGAACGAGTTCCATCAGTTCTGGCATTGAGAGACGAAGCATCTGCTTCCGAAACGATGGCAAAAGTTCATCAGCGCTAGCGTGACAATCTGCTTGTTGTTGGGGTTGAATTTCATGCTTAAGTTGGGACATTGTGTAAAGTCAGTCGAGTCAATATCCGCTTGGAATTTTCAACCTGATACGTCACTAAATTGTTCTGAAAATGGATTGAAGAGATGATGTTCCGGCTTATGGCTTACATAGAAGAGTTTTGGAGCTGGAAATTGCAAACATTTGATCACGGGATTACGATTTTCACCCCCCCCCCCAAAAAAAAATTGTCAAGTACTGTACGTCATAACGGTGGAAGACAAAAGGTAAAGAGTACATTGGAAGATTCATTTCTCATCCGTCCATCCATTTTCTCAGCCGCTTATCCTCACAAGGTTCGCGGGGAGCGCTGGAGCCTATCCCAGCTGTCAACGGGCAAGAAGCAGGGGACACCCTGAACTGGTCGCCAGCCAATCGCATGGCACCATGGAGACAAACAGTCGCACTCACGATCACACCTAGGGGCAATTTTGTTGCGTAGTTTTGAGATTTGGGAGGAAAACGGAGTGCCCACCCGGAGAAAACCCACGCAGGCACCGAGAGAACATGCAAACTCCACACAGGCGGGGCCGGGATTGAACCCGGGTCCTCAGAACCGTGAGGCCAACGCTTTGTCAGCTGAGCCACCAAATACAGGACCTTTAAGTTCAGGCGCCTAAAATGGATTCCAAAAAAACCTTTTTTGGGTCTGGAGCTGAAGTTTATACTTCAAGTGATGACCGGCAACTTCACGTTAGTCCAGGATCAGTTTATGTTGAGCAAAGAAAGACTTTCCTGAAACACTGGAGAAAATACATATTTTTGTTAAAAAATTCTTCTTCTTATTCTTGGCGCATATCCAAGCATTTGAAAAGGTTGCAGCGTGCGGCTGCGCATCGGCAAAATGTGATATTCCTCTGAGCCGCCCTCGCAGCTCCGAAGTACTTTTCGGGGCTAACTCATGTTTAATTATTCTGTTGCTCTCTCATTAGACCGCGTCCCGTGAAATATTGATGGCGACGCACTTTTGACTTCGACAGTCGGTGTTAAACGTGGTCACACTTGACGCCAAGTCCCATCCTCGCTTTTGCAAAGCCGGTCTTCGGCCTCCCGCCGATTAAGACGTCTTTGCTTAGCCGCGGCCGACGCCGGTTCGCTCGCTCGCTGCGGGAAAAGCGATTACGCTAGATCGGCGTTCCGATCGCCAGGCTGTCGGCTAATCTGTCGTCTTGATGGAGCCGCGGGGCGGATCGCGGGTGGGGGGGGGTCCTCATTTCTTGGCCATTTGGGGACACGGTCTCGGGTAGTTCTGCACTTGTTGCTTGAAATGTAAGTAGGGCGTAATCCTTCCGGTGGGATCAAGGAAAGAAATTGATGTCAGTTTTCGGATTTTTCCCCCAGATAAAACCAATAAGTTGGGTTTAAATGATAGTCGGAGGTAGAATCAGAAGTATTTGGTTCTTCGGGGACCAGAACCACTTGCTCGGGTGGATAAAACCACCAACATTGGCTTGAACTAGGACTTTGCATCCTTGATCAATACACTTGAGTGGGTCTTCGGTCCGTTTGTTGTCGTTTTCAAAACAATTCCACCAGAACTGCGCGGAAAGAGCCCAGCCAATCGCAGGCGGGGAGGCTCCGGCGAACAGGAAGCGATCTGAGGGTTTGCTCAGGAAAGCGTGCGACTGAGGGAGGAGGAAGGGGCGAAGTGGGGGGGGGGTTCGCCGCCAAGGTTTTTTTCCTCACATTGTTGTGGAAGGCCCGGCCGACTCCCGTCTCTCTTCACGCAAAATTCTCGCTCGGTGGCCCTGGCAACGCAGTCGTTGAACTTTGAGGACAAAGAGTCGCCCAGGTAGTCGGCAGCACCTCTTCAACACCGATTGCCGTTCTGGAGGAAACGGCACAGTCGCGGAATCGCGGCGGTCAAGTTGTTTGGCTGACTTCAAATTGGGGGAGGAACGGAGGCCAGGACGGAGAATGGCGGGATGTCGGCATGGAGGCCAACGGTTTGACACTCGTCAAACAACGACAACAACAAAACATTTTCTGTTGCAGCAAATAACAGCGGAGAGGAATGTCACATTATTTGTTGGGATGCATTTTGATTTGTTAGTTTTAGTTTCTTTACTTTCTGAAGAAACCAAACCGAGGCGGGGAAGTGAACCAAGTTAACCATCTGTCAACATCGTTTGTTTTCGGATGTCACAATGGCAGCAAGATGGCGGATAGCACATCTGCTTCCCAGTCGTGAGCTTCAGGTTTTTAAAATCTCGGCTCCGGTTTTCCTGTGTGGAATTTGTCTATACAAGCCCTGGTAACCAGTGCTGCCTTGCCCTCCCCCGTATTACCAATGGACCTTTCCGGCCGGCGATCTTAAGCTCTGTCTTAAAAGTCCGATGTGATACAAATACAAAAATAGACATTTGTCTTGCATGACATGGCGCATTTACGCATCGCTAAGCCGACTCTTCGGCATAAAACATGACACGCGTCTGTCATCAGGTCAGTGATACGCTAACAAAGTGAACGTTGTTCTCCCGCACTGATCATAATTCATTCAAACTCAGAGAAAATCCTTCTCCCTCGCTTACCTTCGAACATGGAGCCTCGTGTTTGTCGATATTGTCCACATTTAGTTGTACGTGCGCTCTTCCGCGAGCCTTAATCCATCGTAGAGACTTGGTCAACCGTGTTTTAAGGCTTTGGAAAATGAATCAACCTAGCAGGATATCTTTCATCAGAGTTGCACGTTCCCCAAGCGCGTCCGAGGACCATTTTCTTCGTAACATGAACTTTTCCAAGCGCCCGCTACTGACAACCAGCATTGCTTGTGGGACAACATGGCGGCAGGGGTGTGTCAAGACAACGTGGCTATCTGATTGGCTATTATTGTACCAGGGATTGACAGGTCGGAAAGGTCCATCGGGGCTGGGATGAAAGACTCGAAATCGTCCGCTGGAAGCAATGCGAGTGGGTGGTGGTTTGTCCCCGTTTGTCCTATACGAACGACTGGCGACCAGTCCAGGGTGGACCCAGCCTACCACACTCAAGTATCGGACGGGATAGGCGCTAGTTTACTGGCACTGAGGACAAGCCCGATAGAAAATGGACGAACGAATTGATGTCACATGACATTGTGGCTGAAAATGTGCAATTGTGTTTTGTAGACGGAGAGCAAATTAGCTGGTCGACAAAAGCATAATAAATTTATGAATCTGTCGGTGGTCTTTGTGCATTTGATTCGTGAGATCTTTTTTGTCCACGTTGGTATTTATGCCAAATCCTGTCTACAGTTTTGTTTATTTATTTATCTTTCACCGCTGAGATTCTTCTGAGTGACGCACACGATTGCGTCGTCGCCATTCACGGTTTGTCCGTGGCGCCAATTAGTCACATTCGTGGAGAGTAATTACTGTGTGTGTGCACTTTATTCCATTTATGGTTTTATCAGCGACTCCTCTTTGACAAGACGATTGTGCAGTATGAATGAGTATTTGTATTCCGCGGAAACAACCTTCCATTCGGAGGGAGAAACTCAGCCGTTATCGATTGTAGATTCGTACATAACCAATAAATGAATACACACGTCGAATAGTCAGCGGCGCGTTGAAGGGGAGGAGAAACTCGTCGGGGTTATTTTTCACGAACTTTTGCTCTCGCGTTGAGTCATTTTTAAATGTCTGGTTGGCGTCTGAAACCGCCGGCCTGCAAGTGATCACGTGGCCCGTGTGCCTGGCGGTGCCTGGCCCAGGATAAGCTGCCCCCCCCCCCCCCCCGAGCGTAGGCGTGCATGTGCGTGTGTGTGTGTCGCCGCTTTGTTATTTTTGTCTGTTTGAACCATTTTATATTCCTCTGTATCATTTGGAGATTTAAAAAAAAAAAAATAGATATTGTTCAGCTCAATTTGTATCTGTTGAAATAGTGATCAAACTTTGTCCTAAAAAAAAAAAAAAAAAAAAAAAAAAGCAAAACAGTGCAATATTAATAAAAATAGTCTTGACGTGACGCAGGCTCACCCCCGGTGGGTGTGTTGACTGGTCGCCACGACTGGCTGCGGCGTTTTGTTGAACCGAGTCATCATTCCAAACTGTCCGTGAAATTATCGTTAAATGTAAATATCCATCCATCCATTTTCTTTGTCGCTTATCCTCAACGAGGGTCGCGGGGAATGCTGTAGCCTATCCCAGCTGGGCAGGAGGCGGGGCACACCCTCAACTGGTCGCCAGCCAATCGCAGGGCACATGGAGACAAACAGACGCACTCACAATATCACCTCGGGGCACTTTAAAGTGTCCAATTAATGGTGCATCTTTTTGGAATGTGGGAGGAAAAAGGAGTGCCCGCCCGGAGAAAATCCACGCAGGCACGGGGAGAACGTGCAAACTCCACACAGGCAGGGCTGGGATCGAACCCGGGTCCTCAGAACTGTGAAGCTAACGCTTTACCAGCTGATCCACCGTGCTGCCTAACATGTAAATAATGAATTTACTAGCTGGTTATGCATTTGAGTAAAAAAAAAAAAAAAAAAAAAAAAAAGGTCCCTCCCCACACCAACAAATTGGTGTAAGGTAAAGTCTTGTAGTAATGCAGTTCTGGACCTCTGTGATTGATCACACGCTGACATCCGGGAAGTCCTCCTCCTTTCCTTTTTGTCACTGTAACAAGACGAGTCGCATGCGGGCTGCGGTTTCAATCACTTCAGCCGCCGCCGGACGCCGGACCGCGTTAAGTGGACGCTACGATTTTTCGCGGGAGAAAGGAAAGCGGGTCTGCCTTGTCGGATTGCGGTCTTTGAGTCAGATAGTCTGCGATTCCTTAACGAAACCTTGTCCCTTTCATTTATTGCCCCCCAAGTGAGAAAAGA
Source organism: Syngnathoides biaculeatus (assembly GCF_019802595.1). Classification (NCBI taxonomy): domain Eukaryota; kingdom Metazoa; phylum Chordata; class Actinopteri; order Syngnathiformes; family Syngnathidae; genus Syngnathoides; species Syngnathoides biaculeatus. Next base: position 24,726,891 of record NC_084649.1, read on the forward strand.
AATGAAATGAAATCAATACGCTGCGTCTCTCTGAGCACACCAGTGATGAGAATCTCAGCTTTGTAGTTGTCACTGATGGAAAGTGTCATCGTTAAACATTACATCTCAAATTCTTTAGCCATGCAAGTGTAAAAATAAGTGAACCACCGTGATAGTAATGCAGTACCGTAATTTCCGGCCTGTAGAGCGCACTTGATTACAAGCCTCACCCAGTACAGATGTACAGGAAATACCATTTGGTACGTACTTTAGCCGCACTTGTGTAAAAGCCGCGAGTGCCCACATTGAAACACGAGATATTTTCAAAGAAAGACTGTACGCAGAAAGAGTTTTCAAAGTTTTAATACCTTAGCTTAGCTTAACATAGCAACAAGACAGTAGCACAAACAGCTGTGGCAGCTACACAGTAGCAACAGGTTAGCACAGCTTCTTCTTCTTCTTTTCCTTTCGGCTTGTCCCGATCATCTTTTGCCATCTTAGCCTATCTCCTGCATCTTCCTCTCTCAACACCCCAACTGTCCTCATGTCCTCCCTCATCCATCCACCTTTTCTTTGGCCTTCCTCTCGGTCTCTTCCCTGGTAGCTCCATCCTTACCGATTTCCTCACTCTCTCGCCTCTGGACATGTCCAAACCATCGAAGTCTGCTCTCTCGATCGAACCTTGTCTCCAAAACATCCAACTTTGGCTGTCCCTCTAACGAGCTCATTTCTAATCCTATCCAAGCTGCTCACTCCGAGCGAGAACCTCAACATCTTCATTTCCGCCACCTCCAGTTCTGCTTCCTGTCGTCTCGAATCCGTACATCATGGCCGGCCTCACCACTGTTTTTTAAACTTTGACCTTCATCCTACCGGAGACTCTTCTGTCACATAGAACACCAGACACCTTCCGCCAACTGTTCCACCCTACTTGGACCAGTTTCTTCACTTCCTTCCCACACTCTCCATTTCTCTGTATTGCTGACGTCAAGTATTTGAAGTCGTCCACCCTCGCCATCTCTTCACTGTTTCTCCTCCTCCGCGCACATATATTCTGTTTTACTTCGGCCAATCTTTATTCCTCTCCTTTCCAGTGCGTACCTCCATCTTTCCAATTGTTCCTCCGCCTGTTCCCTGCTTTCACTGCAGATCACAATATCATCTGCGAACATCATGGTCCAAGGGGATTCCAGTCTAACCTCATCTGTCAGTCTATCCATTACTACCGCAAACAGGAAGGGGCTCAGAGCGGATCCCTGATGCAGTTCCACGTCCACCTTAAATTTTCCTGACACACCTACGGCACATCACACCGCTGTTCTGCTGCCCTTTTGCTGTACTTTTAGCAACATCATAAATGTTATTTAAAAGAATTCAGACTTATTGTACTCTAAAAGTGTCGGTCTTACATAAATGCGCAAATACACCTGCACTTCGTTTTTAAAAAACTGTATGGCTCTTTTGAAAGAGCCGTTTTAAGATATTTGGCCTTTACGGCTCTCTCGGTCGAAAATGTTCCGACCCCTGCTCTAAGGAATGCTTAGTTTCACAGTAAACTTGAACTGGGAGTGACGAAGAACTGAAGAATTCTTCACAAACGACCAAACTAATGCTTGTTGTGATGTAACAGGAGTTCAGTCCTTCCAGCATTTAAATAATTTTTTTTTCCCCAGTTGAACGTCAAAGCAAAAAGCATCGACTTGTATTCAAAACGAGACAACATAAGTTGGGTCACTCATATCTGAAGGCCCCGCAGTATTGAGCGTAATAATCCCAGTTTGTGTCTGCGGTTGGATCTGTACCGTAGGTCACCTCGTTCTTCTTTGCTTCAAGGTGATGAATCGATCGTGATTTCCTCACAATCGAGAGTCTGAAATCAAATTCTTTCAGTGTGTTTCCAATAGTCCCAAAACAGCAGGTGACATCACAAGAGCGTTCAGTTCCCGTCCCCCTCCGTAATCCTCGTGAATGGCGTTCCGTCGGCGTAACGGCGTCCCCATTAAAGTACGGCTATCGACCAGAAATGAAGTCTGTGAGGTTGCGGGATAAACGGCCCCCGGTGCATCGGGTGGACTGATGCCAGCGCTACTGACTAAGCAATCTTCTGGTGAGGATTGAAAACCCACTTTTCTCAGAACACGGGTTGTGTGTGGCATACATGTTTGGTGGTTCGATGGCAACTTTCTTGCCCTGGAAAGGAAAAACTCCAGAGTGGATTCACCCATGCAGAGCACAAGCTGTCAAGTAAGCGGGGGGGAAAAATATATATTTTGACGGAATGTCCTCATCCTTTTGAGTTTTTATAGCGTCGGAAGATAGGAAATCATCGTCATGTCCCCCCATCTGCCTTTGCACACCGTTAAGCGGGCCGGCGCGGCAGCCTCAGTGCACGCTCGTCTGGTCCGGGGGATCAGATTAGAAGTGACGCTTACTGCAGGCTGGCTGAGTCTCAGTCTTGTTTACCGCGGTCAGGCCATCATTAGGCACTGGAATGACTCAACAGTGAGAGAGACGGGGGGGAGGAAAAAAAAAAAAAAAGATTTTTACGAGAACTGAAGAAGGCGGTAAAGGCAATTCCGCAAAGGTCGTGCTGTGAAGTGCGGTCGGAAGTAACCTGGATGTGACGGTTCGCCCGAACCCCGGAAATAGAAACACAACCGCGGATTTGTACGGTTCGCGTCGTCCGTGTGAAGCAGACGAAGGGAAAAACCTCGACCCGGGTCTGGTCGGGAGCCGCTCCGAACGCAGAAAAGCTGCAGGCCGGCCACGGGCTTCTTGTTCACTCGGAAAATTGAGTCCTGTGGGGGGTGGGGTGGGGTGGGGGGGGGGGCTACCCGACAAAAAACAAAAACGAGTCAGGCGATGCTTATCCTTTTGAAGATTGACTTTGGGAGGAAGGGGATCAGTTGGGCGTATTCTCCGGGAAGTCTGTCAAGTGCCGGCTTCTCGCTGGAAACTGATGAAACCGTCCGTCAGAAACGAAGACGGCAAAGCAATTAACACGAGTGACGGCGCCGCGTATGTTGATGGGAACTAATTGGAAGCCCCGTCAAGTACGACACGGGACTTGCTCGGTATCGCATGGATCTCATTAGTGGGCACTCAAAGCAAACTTCCTTTTGATAATGGATCATAGTTGATGGCCTTTGAGCAATGTTCCTCAAAGCTTTCGAAACAAAAGGGGACATATTCTGCAAAATGGTGGATTGTGTGGAAATACCACATCCATCAAGTGTGAAATTACAAAACCAAGTCATCTTTTCTTATCTCCTTACTCCCAAAATGTGTCCCGCGAGCGAACCTTTCTGTACTTCCGCCATGTTCGGATACGCCCCGTGATGTAGTTGTGTGTACGTCGTTTTACTCGCAACTTGACTTGCGCACTTTCAAAATCGAGGCAATCGCAACCAGTCGCTTTTGCGGCACATCTGCCATGAGGGGAGTGGACAGACCGCTGCTTTGGGCGGTGACACCCGTCACTGGTCACAGCCGTTTCACATTCGGACTTTAATTAATTTGTAATTGCATTTAAGATGGAGTTTTTGTCACTGGCATTTGCCAGTTCGTTGCTTTGTCTCAATGAGTTACATTCCCTGCCTGTGTCTATGACCCAGTTTCTGGAATAAACCACATTGAACATTATGCCTCTGCCTCGGAGTCCTGCGTTCAGGTTCGCCCCCGCACCGGAGGTCCCCGACCTGTCGAATTCCACTTCCCGATTCGTGTGCGGATCCGCTCATTTGGTACTTGCGACGGACGCATCGCACGTGATGTGCAGCCGCAATTTGGGTGAAAAACGTAACCCGAAGTTTGATTTTGGTTGTGTGGAATTGCCGTTTGTTGATTTTTGTTGCGATGCGATATTGGCAAAATGAAGGGGACTACCTGGCACTGTTGAGTCGCTCCCAACTTGCGTGCCGTCTGTCTAAAAGAAATCCGACGTGACGCCGTCTTGGGCCGACAATTCATGCGATGGCACAACTCCTCCAGGCAGCATTTATATTCTCAACCCTGCCATTGAAAAAGCAGTTCAGAACAATCAAAGACGGACTCTCGCGTATCATGGAATTGATTTGGGGATCAAAGAAATGTCAAATTATGCTGTTATCTTCTAAGATGTTAGACCTCTATGATTTCATATCTCTGCTACAGCAGCTTTGAGAAAAAAGTGATAGAATTGTGAGTCGCTTTGAAGCTAATGTAGAATTAAAATATTTACAAGTCAAGACGCGGGCAGCGGTCGCCACCAACTAATCACGAATGCAAAAGGAACACGCACAATTCGGCCCACAGATGTCAGCGTGACCTTCTGCTGTAAAAAAATGTCTGCTGCAAGAGTTGGTGATAAAATAAGAACTGCACAAAATGTCCAGTGAGCATTGAAATGCTTTATTTTGCTTCCTGCTTGGCTGTCGGGGGCCGAGGACCTGCTGTTGACACTGTGGCGGCCTTGCGCATGAGCATAAAAAAACATTTGTGGTACACTTGCCAGAATTTGGAGTCAAAACCTGATGTGGGGCTGCAGTTTTTTTTTTTCCACATGGTCCACATATTTTTCCATGTTAATTATTCACCTTGGCACAGCATGTTGAGGGACAGTAAGTGATATTAATTTCCCTGCGATGGTTTAGTACGTGTGGCGGCACAGTGGACGACAGGACCGGGGTTCAAATTCTGCCCATTGCCCTTGTGGAGTTTGCATGTTCTCCCCGTACCTTGAGTGGGTTTTCTCCGGGTGGGCACTCCGGTTCCCTCCCGCATCCCAAGAACATTACTGTAATTTCTGGCCGACAGAGCGCTCCTGATTATAAGCCTCACCCGGTACATTTGTAAAGGAAATACTATTCGGCACATACGTAAGCCGCACCTGTGTAAAAGCCACAAGTGCCCACATTGAAACACGAGATCTTTACAAAGAAAGATGGTACGCAGAAAGAGTTTTCAAAGTTTTGATAGCTTAACATAGCAACTACACTGTAGCACGAACAGGGCTGGTAAAAAAAACAAAAAACAACATATCGGTAAAAAAACGAAAAAAAAAAAAAACAAACAAACAAACAGCCACGGCAGCAACACAGTGGCGTGGTGCTAACAGGGCCAGTTTAAAAAAAAAAAAAAAAAAAAAAAAACATACCTAAATCACCGAGACGCAGCACTAACACAGCAGCAACACGCGAGCGCGGCGCTAACAGGGCTGGTAAAACAAAAACATACCGGTAAAAATCACTGAGACATGGCAGTAACAGAGCAGCAAAACGCTAGCACAGCTCTAACGCTAGTGCAGCACTAACAGGCCCGATTTAAAAAAACAAAAAAAAAAAAAACCAAAACATACAGGTAAGAGTCACTTCCTCGGCACATACATTCCACCAGTCTCACTCTTACCTACTCTGCTCAAGTGCCCCCTTGCGGCCGATAGAAATAAATGCACAAATTAGCCGCATCACTGCATAAGCCACAGGGTTGAAAGCGTGTGAAAAAACTACGGTAATTAATTGGAGACTTTAAATTGCCCTTGAGTATGATTGGTGCGAACGGTTGTTTGTTTATATGTGCCCTGCAATTGGCTGGCAACCAGTCCAGGGCCTACCCAAATATAGCTGGGATAGGCTCCAGTACTCCTGCCACCCTTGTGAGGATAAGCAGCTTCGATAGTGGATGGACGGCTTCGTATGCAACGTCACCAAAGCGAGCGAAACACAGACTTTTCCAGGTTTGGTCAGGGTTAGGGGATGTTAATTTGAAAACGAGATTGTTGAATTATTCTGTTGGAAAAAAACAACAGCAGATGTGGAGACACGAAATGACGGAATGAGAATTAACGACCGATATCCACCCAGATCGACTCCGAGCCGACAAATCCTGCGGGTGTTGTCATTGCGCTCGACGCTTGTGGAGGAAACGGGAGTTGTGGTTATTCACAGACGACGAGAATCCTTCTTTCCACACAGCAGAAGTTCAAGTTTTACGCGGACCACAGAGGCGCTGATCATATTTGCGGTGAATTTTGATCATCTCGTGGCACTGTACAAGAGCTGGTCTGCGGTATGAGTTCTGGTATGCAGCCAGATCCGAGTCCAGACGGACTAAATAGCGAATTGAAGACAGCACAATGGTGAGACTGTGCCAGGCGGGACCGAGTGCGACGGTGAATTACGCCCGTAGTTGTGGGGGCAAAAGAAATGAAGTGGAGCGAGCCGGACGGAAAATCAATGAGGATGGACGCACTTTGAAGGAATGCGGAGCGGCATTATTACATCTCGAACTTGGCAACACGTGGACAAAACCTGATGCCCACAAGGGTCGCGGGAGTGCTGGAGCCCCTCCCAACTGGTACACCCTGAAATGGGTTCCCAGCCAATCGCAGGGCAAAGGGAGACAAATAGAGTCCAGAGTCCAATTAATGTTGCAGGTTTTTGGGATGTTGGGGGGGAGAAAAACCTGGAGACTTGAACCCCGGCCTACCAAATTTCTCAGTGAGGTTTTGGGTTTCATTTCAACAATGATTAAAATACATTTTCCACTTTGGTGGATTACATACAGGAAACCCCTCTAAATGGTGTAAAAATTTGCTGATCCATCTGCTTAATCGCCAAAACCTCCGCAGCTTTTTGTCCAGTGGACCGTCTGCCGTGTCGGCACGTCCTCCATCGTTGCGGCGGGCTGGACCACGTCCCGGAATGGAGGCGGCTCGAGCGCTTTAAATCAAGGCTCCGCCCGAGGGGTTACTGCGCGTCCTCCCTTCCACGCTGTGAGCGAGCTCGCTGCCGACTAGGACGAGTCACCCAGACAAAATCGAAACGTCCTCCGAGAGGACGCCTCGGGCAGAGAAAGACAGAGAGAGAGACGGAAGGCAAGAGGAGAGATTTGTTGAAGTGGTGCATCGCTGCAGCAGTTCCCCAAACACATCCAGACCGCTAAGCCTTCTTTTTTTTTTTTGATAACAACTAGGGATGGGGGTATTTTTTTTTTTTTTGTTGCCATTGTAAAATCTGTACTCTTGGTCCTGGCAGTTTTTACTTTTCATCCATTCATTTGTATGCTGGAGCTTATTACAGAAGACTTTTGGTGAGAGAAGTGGGACATGTCCAAGGGTGGCGGTTACAAGTACATTGCAGGGTACACACGAGCCGTGGCTGGTTTCAAAAGTAGGACGTGGTTTCGAAAAGTCACAGTTTCAAATTACTCACCAGCAATATAAGATGTTTTTTTTTTTTTTTTCCTTTCTTTTCGAGTCGTCAGTGTAGGTAAAGTGACGGGACCGCCCCCCCCCCCCGCCCCTGTTGGTGCAAAGATGAGGTCAATGAGGTCTGAATTTTCCCCTGGTCGGCTCTCAGTGGAAAATTTGCAGGGACGCAGGCTCGTTAGATGAAGGACATGAAAATGACAAAGAGTGGCTGCTCGAGTGAGGCGATATTTTACACAATTACTGTAATTTGTGCATTTTTTTCCCTAACGGCCGCAAGGGGCCACTCGAGTGGAAAAGGTAAGAGTGAGACCGGTGGAATATATTTGCCGAGGAAGTGATTTTTGTTAGCGCTGGCGTTAAACTGCGTACCGCATTTCTTTGTAAATATCTCGTGTTCCAACGTGAGGACTTGCGGCTTTTACACAGCTGCGGCGTACGTATTTACCAAATGGTATTTCCTTTACAAATGTACTGGGTGAGGCTTATAAGCAGGTGCGCTCCGTAGGCCGGGAATTACGGTACATTGACGAGAGAGCGTCAACTATTACGCAGAAAATTTTGGGCTAAGATTGAAGATAACAACATGTCGAACTTGCTAACATCAGCTCGTTTCCTCTCTGGTGTGACTTGACGAGCAGAGCGGTGGCTCCTCATTTTTCCGAGAAATAATTCCATTTAAAGTTGCAATACAGTTGCATTTTTATTGCGATCGTATTCACCTCACCGGAATGAATCCTAACCAAATCTCCAAGCATTATCATTTCCCCTGCCAACAGTATGAAGCTTGCAAAATGGCCACAGGATTTTTTTTTTTGCAAGCATCTCCATCTTGTCATCTTTTTAAAAATAACGTCTCTCAGGGATTTAAACTCGCCCGGTTGAACTATTTTGACTCTGGCCCCGGCGAAATCGAAAATGTTGTCATGCTCACAACTGGCGACATGTTGTGTCCTTGGTTGAAGACACACACACACACACACACACACACACACACACACGGGTGTCGGGATTGGTTTTTGGTTTTGTTTTGAAGTGAAAATAGCCCGAGACGAACGGCGTGTTCCTTGTCGTGTTGACAAATGAGACTTTTTGTGTCGTGAGCGCCGTTGTCAAAACAAAATACACATTTGTGGTTTCTCATTGCAAAAAAAGAAAACAAACCAAAAAAAAAAGAATCTTTGACGGCTGGCGAGAACGTTTATCATCTGACCTGCTATTCTCTCAAACGAGCTGCATCCATTTGAGGCAGTGCCGCTCTTCCCCCCCCCCCCATCCGCCCCCTCCCTCCATAAAAATGTGCAATGCACTGTAGCATTCCTGTCTGCTGCCAGGGAGCTGATTGAGGTCAATCTGTGATTTGCAAGCCTCGGACCCCCGGGCAGCGGCCGTGATATGACGGCGGGGGGGCTTACGGCTCCTCGTTCTCTCTTCATAGCTTCACGTTTGTCTACAAATACTCAACGCGCGTCGGCTTCATCAACTCAATTTCGCAATTAGAAAAAGCCAATTCGGAGATTCGGATGCTGCGACCGCGGGCCGTAACGTGCGCGTATGCCGACTTAAATGCAAAGGCAATCGCTTTTTAGCCGGTGCGGCGAAATGAGGAAATGAGGAAGATGAGACGACACCACATTCATCTCATGGAAAAAAAGAAATCATATTTCACTCCTGCCTCATGAGCAACCGTGGACTGGTGGAGGGCTGCGCTCACAAGTGAAGTCAAAGCAATGGCCAGGGGAAAAAAAAAAAAAAATCTCTTTATAACATGCATAATATCGTAATTTCCGGCCTACAAGCCGCGACTTTTTTCACACGCTTTCAACCTTGGTTGAAAGGTTGGAATGAGACCGGTGGAATATATGTGCCGAGTGACTTTTACCGGCCCTGTTTGCGCTGCATTAGCCCTAGGCTAGCGTGTTGCTGCTGTGTTACTGGCGTGTCTCAGTGATATTTACCAGTAAGTTTTATTTCAACTGACCCTGTTAGCATTAGCGCTGCGCTAGTGCTGTGCTAGCTTTCAACTCTTTTTGTGTATCGTCTTTGTAAATATCTCGTGTTTGAATGTGGGTTTCAATGTGGGCACTTGCGGCTTTTACACAGCTGCGGCGTACGCACGTACCAAATGTACTCTGTGAGGCTCTGTAGGCCGGGAATTACGGTACAAGACTAAAGTCATATTAGGAGCCTTCATTTGAAAATGAAGTCATTATTTCTAATGAAAACCATTTGAATAAAATAAAGACAAAATATTACAAAACAAAGTCGGATGGGTAAAATGACAATTTCATGGAGAAAAAGTCAACGCTATGAGAGAAAAGCTTAAGTATCACAAGTATAAAAGGATTATTATGATGAGTATTTTAAGAGAACTACTACAATTACAGTCAGACCGCAAATAACGTAGATAACCATCCATCCATCCATCTATCAATCCAACCATTTTCTACCGCTTTTCCGGGTCGGGTCGCAGGGGTAGTAGCATCAGCGGGTATACCCAGACTTCCCTTTCCCCAGCCACTTCTTCCAGCTCTTCCGGAGGGATCCCGAGGCGTTCCCAAGCCAGCCGAGAGACAGAGTCTCTCCACCATGTCCTGGGTCGTCCCCGGGGTCCCTTTCCGGTGGGACATCCCCGGAACACCTCACCAGGGAGGCGTCCGGGAGGCATCCGGATCAGATGCCCCAGCAGCCACCTCACCTGGCTCCTCTCAATGCGGAGGAGCAACAGCTCGACACTGAGCCCCTCCCTGATGACCGAGATTCTCACCCTATCTCTAAGGGAGAACCCGGACACCCTGCGGAGGAAACTCATTTCGGCAACTTGTATCCGGGATCTTGTTCTTTCGGCCACGACCCAGAGCCCGTGCCCATCGGTGAGGGGAGGAACGTAGGTCGACTGATAAATTGAGAGCTTTGCCTTTGGACTTAGGTCCCCCTCTTTACCACAACGGACCGATACAAAGTCCACATCACTGCAGATGCTGCACCGATCCGTCTTTCGATCTCCTCCTCCGTTCTTCCCTCGCTCGTGAACAAGACACCAAGATACTGGAGGAGTTCAAGTATCTTAGGGTCTGTGGACAACCGACAAGCCCAAAAAATTGCATTCGAATTCAGGGTTTGTTCCTTTCCGAACAGACCAAACCTTAAAGACAAAAGGAAAAAAAATAAATAAATCTGATGAGAAGAATCGGTACACTAAAGTACTGTAGTTAGATGGTAATTAATGCATGCTAGTGGCAGAACGGTGGACGACTGGTGAGCACATCTGCCTTGCAGTTCTGACGACCCGGGTTCAAATGTGGAGTTTGTTTGTTCTCCCCGTACTCTGGTTTCCTCCCGCACCCCAAAGACGTGCATGCAAGGCTAATGGGGGACATCAAATGACCCTGGAGATCCAAATGCTTGTGAGTGCCCGCTTCCAAGGATGAAGGAAAAAGGAAAAATACAAGACCAATTTGAGAAAACCGTGATGATAATTCTTAGTAATTCCACCTCATTTGCTTCAAGACGAGCTTCAGCAACCATCAACCCTTCTTAAATGGTCGCTCAACGTTTCCATCCTCACCTTCTTTGCTCCTCGGGTCACGCCAGTCGCTCATTCATTCAATAACAAAAAGGAACGCGAAAACAGCTCACGCCCTTTGTTTGAAATCCCCACGGAACAAAATCTCAAGGCCGCCTCTTTGCTGTCGGACTTGGAAATCGTTTCCAATCTGGTTCTGACTTTTAGCGTTGTGTGTGTGATTTACGCCGATTGGTTTCCTGACCCTGCATGCACGCAGCTGTCGGGTTGCGGCAAAGGAAACGAGACACGAGATCCCACGGCGCCGCCGCTGGTTAGATGAGGCGGCGCGGCAGGCGGCGGGCCGAGGAAGTGGCTGATGATTCAAGCGCATGCAGAAAAGTCAGACTTTAGCAAAGTGAGAGGACGGTCTTCGTGTCACTGACCCACATGCTGTTTTATTTATGCAAGTGCGCGGAAATATCATGTTTTCCTTGAAACACTTTTAAGATGTTAATAAAAAAAAAAAAAAACGAAAAAAACAGTAGGCGCCCTTCCTTTGTCGACATTTCAAAGACTTTAGTTTTTTTTTTTTTTTTTTTTTTTTGCTCCTTCCTCGAGTGGAACTTTCTGTTGTCGGAAAAATGACTTGTGCTGCCCTAGTTTGCGTGCTTATCTTTCATACGCAGCATCCAGGAAGTGGTTAACCTTGCTTGAGCGGCAGTAGACGGACGTCTGAGGCTGATGGAAAATTCAGAATGCAAGCTTCATTTATGTTTTTTTTTTTTAAATATTGTTTGGGGAGAAATTCAGATATTGAATTCTTTTTTTTTTAAAGAAAGTAACCAATGACAGACTTTGTTTCTGAAGACATACAGTATATGGCTCAGAATCTTCTCGGTTCTGGAAAATTCCGGGTTTGAGTCTCAGCTCATGTTCTCGCCGTGTTTGTGTGGCTTTTACGGGTCTTCCGCCAACGCTCTACGTTATTACATAATGTTCCGGAAGCCCAAAACGACGGCGCTCACTATCCAATAACTTTCGAATTGAATTTTATGCATAGCGTTTTAACCGAGTAATCAAATAGTGGGATCGAGATGTTTTGCATTCAAATGGATTGCAAAGTATTGTTTTCAATTTCTAACTGATGACGGTTTATTTGGTATCGTCGAGCGATTAAACAAAAGCAAATAATTAAGCAATATCATATGAGATGGAGTGATATTTTACTCCCCACTCTCCTTGCAAGTGAGATCTACCGTAATTTCTGGCCTACAGAGCGCAGCCGATTAGAAGCCTCACCCAGCACATTTGTAAAGGAAATACCATTTGGTACATACATACCCCGCAGTTGTGTAAAAGCCGCAAGTGCCCACATTGAAACCCACATTGAAACACGAGATATTTACAAAGACCAAAAGCAACAACGTGGTAGCACGAACAGGGCTGGTTACGACAGCTACACAGTAGCAACACGGTCGCACAGCGCAAACAGAGCCGGTTTGGGGAAAAAAAAAAAAAAAAAAAAACCCACATACCTAAATTACTGACACATGGCAGTAACACAGCAACAACACGCTAGCACAGCGCTAACAGGGCCAGTGTAAAAAAAAAAAAAACATACCGGTAAAAATCTTTGAGATGCGGCAGTAACACAGCAACAACACGTTAAACAAAAAAAACGTAAAAGTCACTTCCTCGGCATATATATTCCACCAGTCTCACGCTTACCTTTTCTGCTGGTGTGCCCCCTTGAGGCCATTAGAAAAAAATGCACAAATTAGCCGGATCACCGCATAAGCCGCAGGGTTGAAAGCGTGTGAAAAAAGTTGCGACTGATAGGCTGGAAATTACGGTAGTTTGTTCGTTTGACTCGACTTATTCATTTCAGGGCTGCGGATGACATATTGATGACTTATTTTTCTGATCAATTAATCCTGATTCAGTGACTGCTTTGCTTTGGTTTTCTAAAGTAAAAGATGGAAATGTCTTGTTTTTATCAACCATAAAGATCAGCAATTACAGAAGTCAGAGAACATTCACTCTTGAGCGGTTGAAATCAAAGGATTTGGACAATTTGACATGAAAAAGTAGGTCGAAATGATTATTAGATGATCAAAATAGTTCTTGATTTATTTGGTGATTGATTAGTCGTTGATTAATTCAGACACCTTGTGTGACCTGACCAGATTTCCAAGGATTTGAATTAAAAATGCCACTGAAAATGTTATGTTGTATTTTTGAATACATATTTTGACTACTTTTTAAAATTCAGTTATTTCAAAGTGATCACATTTTCAGTAACTGTACTTCAGTTTAATTTTTCAATGTTAACAAATTCGCCAAAATTCAAACGCAATATTTTCAGTCTCCTGAGATCCAACTGGCTAAAATTCGCTGTCTGAAATTCAACGTCTAAATTCAGCGTTAAGAAGGCAGGGTTACTTCAGGTCAGGACAGTTACGCGTGACCTCACATCAAAATCTGTTATGCTTGATGCTGCTCCCTGGTGGCCACCAAAGGGAACGGCACAATATGAAGTGTAACAAAGCATGAAATCATGATGCAAAAATTATATCATTAATTACATTCATCTGACTTACAGGGGGGCGGCACAGTGGGTTAGCTGGTAAACCGTTGGCCTCACAGTTCTAAGGTCCTGGGTTCAATTCCGGACCCACCTGTGTGGAGTTTGCATGTTCTCCCCGTGCCCGCGTGGGTTTTCTCCGGGCACTCCGGTTTCCTCCCACATCCCAAAAACATGCAACATTAATCGGACACTCTAAATTGCCCCTAGGTGTGATTGTGAGTGCGGCAGTTTGTCTCGATGTGCCCTGCGATTGGCTGGCAACCAGTTCAGGGTGTACCCCGTTCCCTGGTAAAGGCTCCAGCACTCCCCGTGACCCTTGTGAGGATAAGCGGCGAAGAAAATGGATGGATGGACGACTTTCATGGTGTTATTTCTGTATTTTTTTAATAGTGTAATACGGTAAAATGTCATTAAAAATGTGCCATTGGTGTTTTTTTTTTTTTCCCATTCCTGGATGAATGGAATAAAATATGTTTTGAGATACAAGTGATTTGAGTTAAGAGCGTGGTCCTAAAAACCATTAAAGGCCAATGTAATAATGAAGCTCGTGTCTCTGTCCACTCAGAACGGCTGCTGAGCACCCACCACCATGACAACCATGACAAAGATACTGACAGGAGGGGGCCACTGCCGAAGGTGCAGCCCTCGCTAGACTTCCCCCGTCTGCTCGCGCTGCCCGCTACCACTACCCCCCCCCCACCCCCCACTCCGACATCATGGCCAACCACCTGGAGTTGATCCAGGAGCTGCAGCAGCTGGACAAGGTGCCCAGTCTGGAGAGGCTGCGGGCGGCCCAGAAGCGCCGCACTCAGCAGCTCAAGCGCTGGGCCGTGTACGAGAAGGAGATGCAACACAAAAAGCGCAAAGCGGACAGGAAGGGACGAAACGCCAACGGCTACCAGCACGCCGAGGCCAAGAGGCGGGTGTCGTTCGCCGCCAGCGTGGCGCTCCTGGAAGCGTCGGCCAGGAATGACCCGGATGAAGGTGGGCCCGCTCGTTTGCTGCGTGCTCGTTACTTAGGCGCAAACGGCTAAGGTCGAATGTTAAAGTTCCGTTGCGTCTCACCGAGTGAGGGAAAAGACGGCGAAATGTTTTACAACGATGAAAGTGAGAATCGGAAACACTTTAATGGACGAAGAAGAAGAAGAAAAAAAAATGAGGGTTAAAAAGGTAAAAAGTTGGGATTTTACAAGAACTCTTTACAAGAAAGGTGTCGTCAGAATATTAAAGAAAAAGGAAAAAGGATATTACAAGTGAAAAATGGGCAAAAATGACCTTGCGAGAATTAAACATTTCACAACACTTGCTGTAATTTCCGCCCCACAAGCCGAGACTCCCCCCCCCCCCCCACTCCGACATCATGGCCAACCACCTGGAGTTGATCCAGGAGCTGCAGCAGCTGGACAAGGTGCCCAGTCTGGAGAGGCTGCGGGCGGCCCAGAAGCGCCGCACTCAGCAGCTCAAGCGCTGGGCCGTGTACGAGAAGGAGATGCAACACAAAAAGCGCAAAGCGGACAGGAAGGGACGAAACGCCAACGGCTACCAGCACGCCGAGGCCAAGAGGCGGGTGTCGTTCGCCGCCAGCGTGGCGCTCCTGGAAGCGTCGGCCAGGAATGACCCGGATGAAGGTGGGCCCGCTCGTTTGCTGCGTGCTCGTTACTTAGGCGCAAACGGCTAAGGTCGAATGTTAAAGTTCCGTTGCGTCTCACCGAGTGAGGGAAAAGACGGCGAAATGTTTTACAACGATGAAAGTGAGAATCGGAAACACTTTAATGGACGAAGAAGAAGAAGAAAAAAAAATGAGGGTTAAAAAGGTAAAAAGTTGGGATTTTACAAGAACTCTTTACAAGAAAGGTGTCGTCAGAATATTAAAGAAAAAGGAAAAAGGATATTACAAGTGAAAAATGGGCAAAAATGACCTTGCGAGAATTAAACATTTCACAACACTTGCTGTAATTTCCGCCCCACAAGCCGAGACTCCCCCCCCCCACGCTTTCACGGTGATGCGGCTAATTTGTGCATTTTTTTTCCTAACGGCCGCGAGGGGGCACTCGAGTGGAAAAAGTAAGAGGTGGAATATATGTGCCCAGAAAGTGACTTTTACCGGCCCCGTTAGCCCTGTGCTAGCGTTACCGCGGTGCTGGTGTGTTGCTGCTGTGTTACTGGCATGTCTCAATGATAATTACCGATAAGTTTTATTTCAACCGGCCTTGTTAGCGTTAGCGCTAGCATTTGCACAGCGGCACTGCGTTAAACTCTGTGTACCGTCTTTCATTGTAAATATCTCGTTTTAATTTTACAAAAAATAGTCGGAACACGAGAAATGCCAATTTAGTGGAGGAAAACAAAAAAAAAAGACAATTTATTTGAGGAAATAAATATGTGAAAAAAAATAAATTCTAAAAATAAAGTCAACATTTTGAGTCTGATGTAAAATTATGAGAATCAATAGTCATTTTACGGGAAGTCAGAATAGTACGTCATCATTTTGCAATAGAGTCCTAACTCGTGAAAAAACTACAAGATAAATACATATTACGAGAATAACCTTCAAATCAAGTAATAAGAGTGTAAACGAGAATTTCTGACATTTCATTATATTCTCTTCGTTTTTGGTTTGCGAAACAACTTTGCGGTCCTCTACGCTTTTCTTGCTCAGGTCGTAGCAGTTCGACGTGCGATGGCTGTGCGGGGTCAAAGGTCAGACAAGCCAGGTTGAAAAATTCCTTCCGGATTCAGTGTCGCCTTGACCCCCCCCAAATCGGAAAAATACCACTTAGCTGATGGCGCCCACTTGAGCAACGGCTTAATGAGCTGAATGCGTGCGTTTTATCGTTGCGGAAATAATGGAGTTGTCACGCCGAGCACAAACTCTGCCAGTCTTATAATTAAAATTTCTTTACGGAATGGCGCGCCTTGGCCCGCCCTCCTCTTTTGCGCTTGGGCACAAATACAAAAAGAAAAAAAAAACAAAACAGCCCGGATGGACCCAAGCGCGGCAGCGGTCGGCTTTTTCTTCGATGCGATTTTCTCACTTCACTCGTACAGTCGATGGACGTCTGATAAATGAAGTCGCTGCACGTCCTTCGCTTGAGCGGTCAGGGGGAGGAAAAATTCTCGAGGAAAAGAGCCACAGGAACTATCCGTTACGATCACGGATTTTTCTCAGGTGTGAACTGTTTTGACGCGTTCTATTACATCAAAGTGAAAACATGAACAACTAAATAGCTTTAAAACAACTCCCAGGCAGGCGTCTTGACATTTCTTTGTCAAAATAAATCATTACACAACCTATTTTGTGTCCCTGGGAAATACAACGTGGGTTCGTTTCTCTAAAAACAAACACTGACTATAAAGCTTCTTCTTCTTCTTTTCCTTTCGGCTTGTCCCGTTAGGGGTCGCCACAGCGTGTCATCTTTTGCCATCTTAGCCTATCTCCTGCATCTTCCTCTCTCAACACCCCAACTGCCCTCATGTCTTCCCTCACCACATCCATAAACCTTCTCTTTGGTCTTCCTCTCGCTCTTTTGCCTGGGAGCTCCATCCTCAGCATCCTTCTACCAATATACTCACTCTCTCGCCTCTTTACATGTCCAAACCATCGAAGTCTGCTCTCTCGAATCTTGTCTCCAAAACATCCAGCTTTGGCTGTCCCTCGAATGAGCTCATTTCTAATCCCATCCAACCTGGTCACTCTGAGCGAGAACCTCAACATCTTCATTTCTGCCACCTCCAGTTCTGCTTCCTGTTGTTTCTTCAGCGCCACCGTCTCTAATCCGTACATCACGGCCGGCCTCACCACTGTTTTGTAAACTTTGCCCTTCATCCTAGCAGACACTCTTCTGTCACATAACACACCAGACACCTTTCGCCAGCTGTTCCAACCTGCTTGGACCCGTTTCTTCACTTCCTGACCACACTCTCCATTGCTCTGTATTGTTGACCCCAAGTACAGTATTTGAAGTCGTCCACCCTCGCTATCTCTTCTCCCTGTAGCCTCACTCTTCCCCCTCCACTTTTCTCATTCACGCACATATATTCTGTTTTACTTCGGCTAATCTTCATTCCTCTCCTTTCCAGTGCATGTCTCCATCTTTCCAATTGTTCCTCTGCATGCTCCCTGCTTTCACTGCATATGACAATATCATCTGCGAACATCATGGTCCAAGGGGGATTCCAGTCTAACCTCATCTGTCAGCCTATCCATTACCACTGCAAACAGGAAGGGGCTCAGAGCTGATCCCTGATGCAGTCCCACCTCCACCTTAAATTCCTCTGTCACACCTAAGGCACACCTCACCATTGTTCTGCTGCCATCATACATGTCCTGTACTATTTTAACATACTTCTCTGCCACACCAGACTTACGCATGCACCACAGTTCCTCTCTTGGTACTCTGTCATAGGCTTTCTCTAGATCCACAAAGACACAATGTAGCTCCTTCTGACCTTCTCTGTACTTTTCCACGAGCATCCTCAAGGCAAATAATGCATCTGTGGTACTCTTTCTAGGCATGAAACCATACTGTTGCTCGCAGATACTTACTTCTGTCCTGAGTCTAGCCTCCACTACTCTTTCCCATAACTTCATTGTGTGGCTCATCAACTTTATTCCTCTATAGTTCCCACAGCTCTGAACATCCCCTTTGTTCTTAAAAATGGGAACTAGAACACTTTTCCTCCATTCTTCAGGCATCTTTTCGCCCGCTAGTATTCTGTTGAATAAGTTGGTCAAAAACTCCACAGCCATCTCTCCAAATTGCTTCCATACCTCTACCGGTATGTCATCAGGACCAACTGCCTTCCCATTTTTCATCCTTTGTAGTGCCTTTCTGACTTCCCCCTTAGTAATCATTTCCACTTCCTGGTCCTTCACGCTTGCCTCTTCAACTCTTCCTTCTCTCTCATTTTCTTCATTCATCAATTTCTCAAAGTATTCTTTCCATCTATTTAGCACACTACCGGCACCAGTCAACACATTTCCATCTCTATCCTTAATCACCCTGACCTGCTGCACATCCTTCCCATCTCTATCCCTCTGTCTGGCCAACCTGTAGAGATCCTTTTCTCCTTCTTTCGTGTCCAACCTGGTGTACATGTCTTCATATGCCTCTTGTTTAGCCTTTGCCACCTCTACCTTTGCCCTACGTCGCATCTCGATGTACTCCTTTCGCCTCTCCTCAGTCCTCTCAGTATCCCACTTCTTCTTCGCTAATCTCTTTCCTTGTATGACTCCCTGTATTTTGGGGTTCCACCACCAAGTCTCCTTCTCCCCTTTCCTACAAGATGACACACCAAGTACTCTCCTGCCTGTCTCTCTGATCACCTTGGCTGTCGTCGTCCAGTCTTCCGGGAGCTTCGGTTGTCCATCGAGAGCCTGTCTCACCTCTTTCCGGAAGGCCGCACAACATTCTTCTTCCTTTTTCAGCTTCCACCACATGGTTCTCTGCTCTACCTTTGTCTTCTTAATCTTCCTACCCACCACCAGAATCATCCTACATACTACCATCCTATGCTGTCGAGCTACACTCTCCCCTACCACTACTTTACAGTCAGTAACCTCCTTCAGATTACATCGTCTGCACAAAATATAATCTACCTGCGTGGTTCTACCTCCGCTCTTGTAGGTCACTATATGCTCCTCCCTCTTCTGGAAATAAGTGTTCACTACAGCCATCTCCATCCTTTTTGCAAAGTCCACCACCATCTGCCCTTCAAAGTTCCTTTCCTGGATGCCGTACTTACCCATCACTTCTTCATCGCCCCTGTTTCCTTTACCAATATGTCCATTACAATCTGCACCAATCACAACTCTCTCGCTGTCTGGGATGCTCAGAACTACTTCATCTAGTTCCTTCCAGAATTTCTCTTTCAACTCTAGGTCACATCCTACCTGTGGTGCATAGCCGCTAACCACATTGTACATAACACCCTCAATTTTAAATTTTAGTCTCATCACTCGATCTGATACTCTTTTCACCTCCAAGACATTCTTAGCCAGCTCTTCCTTTAAAATAACCCCTACTCCATTTCTCTTCCCATCTACTCCGTGGTAGAATAATTTAAACCCTGCTCCCAAACTTCTAGCCTTACTACCTTTCCACCTGCTCTCTTGGATGCACAGAATATCAACCTTTCTCCTAATCATCATGTCAACCAACTCCTGAGCTTTTCCTGTCATAGTCCCAACATTCAAAGTCCCTACACTCAGTTGTAGGCTCTGTGCATTCCTCTTTTTTTTCTGACGCTGGATCCGGTTTCCTCCTCTTCTTTGTCTTCGACCCACAGTAGCTGAATTTCCACCGACGCCCTGCAGGTTAGCAGTGCCGGGGGCGGGCGTTGTTAACCCGGGCCACGACCGATCCGGTATGGGATTCTTTAGATGAACGCTCATATTTGTTTGGCACAGTTTTTACGCCGGATGCCCTTCCTGACGCAACCCTCTGCATTTATCCGGGCTTGGGACCGGCCTACAGATTGCACTGGTTTGTGCCCCCCATAGGGCTGCATTACTGACTATAAAGCTAATCCATCCATTTTCTTAGCCACTTATCCTCACTCGGGTCACGGGGAGTGGAGGAGCCTATCCCAGCTGTCAACGGGCAGGAGGCGGGGTACACCTTGAACTGGTCGCCAGCCAGTCAAAGGGCACATCGAGACAAACAACCGCACTCACAATCACACCTTGGGGGAATTTCGAGTGTCCAATTAATGTCAAATGTTTTTGGGAGGTGGGAAGGTAAGCGGAGTGCCCGGAGGAAACCCACGCAGGCACGGAGAGAACGTGCAAACTCCACACAGGCGGGGCTGGGATCGAACCCTTGACCTCAAAACTGTGAGGCCAACACCTTACAGCTGCTCCAGCGTGCCACCCATAAAGCTAATATTAATATTAACGCACCTGATTATAAGCGTCGGTAGTGCAGCGCTAGGGGTCACCGACGCGGTGCCCGCGAGCACCATATAAGGCGCCCGCGAGGTATGTTCTAAAAAAGCCATAGGCCACAAATTGCTACTATTATTTGTGCTTTAAATTGTGAATCTGACTTGCTTACGTGAATTGAAATTTTAAAATACCTATAATGTCATTTACTACAAGAAATTAAAACAAAAATATTTGATGTACGTGTAATGAACAGAGTCTGAAATTTGCCGCCAACAGGTCACGTAGCCTTTCATACGATCGGCGCTCACGAAGTTTGCTGAGCCATGCGTTAAACCCTGCGTACTGAGGCTCATAACCTGGTGCGCTAACGCTAGCGCCGCGGTAACACTAGAGTTAGCGCTAACTCTAGCACCGCGCTAACGCTAGCGCCGCATCGCCGCAAAAACCGCAGGGTTGAAAAAAGTCGCGGCTTTTTAGGCCGGAAATTACGGTACTCTCTTCGTACCATCCGCGTTTACGTCGGCGGACTCTAGCCCACATTTACAAACGCGCACGGCGGCGAATGAGTTACGCATGAAGTATTATCGACACGCCGGGAACGAGTACGCTCAAAAGACGCGGAACACGGATTTCTCGCGCTCGGCGTCCGCTTTGCAAATGGCTCGCCGCTGTCGGCGAGGCGCCATTGATCTGCCTGCCATCGGCCGCCGCATAATGAGGGTGGACCCGTGAGATGAAAGAAAGAAAAAGAAAGAAAGAAAGAGACAGGATGCAGCCTGGGTGGCAGCTGGACGCTCTTCGGGAGGCTTTTCGCATGGTCGATAACCTCCCGCCGTCCCCTCGGGTTTCGCCCGAACTCAGACTGAACGCAGTTTTCTTCACGTGTCACGTAAACGCCTCTTAGCACGAGACTTTAAGTTTATTGTTTTGTTTTTGCGCTGAGTTTTTTTCCCCAATTTATTTTTAGCAGAATATGTGGCACCATTTGTAATCAAAAGAAGAGTGCATTCAACGTGGTATACATATCTGTGCTTTATGGCACTTTAAACTGACTCTTCATAAAGGAAATCCATAAAAATTTCAAATTGTCATATCAAACATGATAATGTGTAGATATTGCAAGCATTTTTCTGTTCCCAAACAAAGACAATACTTGAAAAACCCGTGACCCTTCATTTCTGATTCCAAAACTAGTTCATAGCGTTAATGTGTAAATATGATGAGGCAATAAAAGATTTTTATGGTTTCAGGTTCACGGCCCTCTGAGGGAAACCGTCTCTACGATGTGGCCCGCACCAAAAATTACTTTGACTCTCTTGTTGCGCAGTGAAAATGACACAAAACGGATACAAAACTCGAGATATTGTTTTGAAGCAAATGCAACAAGGAATTTTGGTTTGTTGCGATTCTTCACCCCGACGGACTGGAGCGCACTAGCGAGCCCGTACACAATGGCGTTCGCCGCCACACTTTGTAAGGGTTACAAATGTAATCGTTTCGCTGTTTAACCCCGGAGACACAAAGCCGACATGCCGGCGGAGGCTTCCAAAAGAATTGCTCTGACTAGCGTAGCGCGGCGCAGTTTCACCGTGGAAAGAAAACACGCTAATTACTACTCGCACACCACTGGCAATTATAACATCCAAGTGGATGTTGGAGGAGCCTCAACCTCAAATCCCCGGTCCATTTTTAGATGCTCACATTTGCTTTTGGTTCACCGCCTATTTTTCTCCCTTCTTCCTACCGTGTCATTAGCATAAAAAGCACACGGGAGGATCAAGTAGATTTTTTAGGCTCCAGCAGCGAGCCAGGCGGCCTCACGCAAGAAGGATTCTTGCTTAGTTATTTGTGTGCAAATGAGCTCTCAGGAGCTTTTTGTCTTCGTCTTGCGCCTCCTGTCTAGCTGGAGTGCAGCGGCTCGGCTGCCGAGCATATGGCCGCGTGCGAGCCGTAACGTGACGCAATTAGAACACGTCGCCGGGCGTGGGACTGCTTTCGCGGCAACGCGGAGACGTTGAGCCGTCGCGGGCCGAAGTAAAGCTCAATGGCTCGATTAAGTCATATATTTTGATTTTCTCCTGAATGGGTTTGGAAAAGCACGCTGAATGGTAGCAACTCTGATTAAATCCGTTGTTGTATTGCGGGTTGAAATGATCCATTTAGAAAGGGAAGCATTTGAGAAAATTGACTATTTTGTCGCTTTTATACCGTCTTCTCCCACCCATCTATCTATCTATCCATCCATCCATCTTCTTAGCCGCTTATCCTCACAAGGAATGCGGGAGTGCTGGAGGCTATCCCAGCTATCAACGAGCAGGAGGCAGGGTACACCCTGAACTGGTTGCCAGCCAATCGCAGGGCACCTATCTGTCTATCTATCTATCTACTCTAATCTGAATTGCCCATAGGTGTGATTGTGAGTGCAATTGGTTGTTTCTTTCTACGTGCCCTGTGCGATAGGCTCCAGCACTCCCGTGCCCTTGTGAGGATAAGTGGCTCAATTAGAGGATGGTGGCTATATATTATATTAATAATAAAACCGTTTTTCTTACGGTGAACCTACTAACTGTAATGCCCTCACATGTAGGAAAGGAGAACCGTAGTCACTAATTCATTTTCAGGCATGTGCACAAATAATGCAAGATCAGGTTTGGGGGGAAAAATGATTACGTTGGAGTGTTCGGTGATGTTCCCTCTGCACGTGTTGAATATTTTACATGGGTCTACACAATATTCGACGAATGTAATTCAGCGGCTTGGTGATAAAGGGGGAAGTAGCGATACTCGCTGTCGTCAGGGATTCTTCACTCGCTGACTTAAGACTCTGGACTTAATGCGAAGCCCCCCGCAGTGCCGGCGTCGGCCGCCATGGTGACGAAACCCGTCGTCGCCATTGGCCCGGTAGGACATAAGACAATGCCGTCACCACAAAACGGGCTAATTTTAGCAAGATAAATGCCCTAATGACATCGATCCGTCAGAAATACTCGCTAGAAAATCTCAGTATTAATAATAAATTCCTGCAACCTGTGGCTAACAACTTCGTTCAGAAACAATTTTGCAAAACCGGCACAACAGATCAGCTAAACGCCCACAAGTCATTGACAGGAACTTCGAGATCATTTGCTGCGTTTGTTTACTATTATTGTGGTCGCAGCTGTTTGCGACATCACACGGAGAGCTTCTTCCGACATCATCTTATCGTAATAAGCAGTGGGGGGGGGGGGGGGGGGGGCAAACGCAACGTCAAGTAATGCCTCTCCAAAAAGACCCCCGCAGCTGCTGCTGCATGTTTCTAATGGAATTGGACCGAGACCAAAGACAAGAGAGAAGCTTATCCGTTTTAAGTCTTTCGGCTCAGAGACTCGTGGGTGCAGCAAAGATGGCTACCATTAAAGTATCAGTACAGTACCAGTATCGAATATAGTAAAAAAAAAAAAAAAAAGCCTCTTTTTTGGGGGGAGAGCTGGTATAATGGCAATTTTGTTTTATATATATATATATATATATATATATATATATATATATATATATATATAAATAACGTCTATAACAACGAAAAATTTACCAGACCCTCCCCTACAGCTACATCATAAAATCACGTGACTTTTGTTTACGTCGCCATATTGCCGTTCAATGCTAAGTCGGTTGGAGACGACAGGGAAATATGTATTGAAGCACGATGCCCAGAGTCTTGTCCGATACTGTTAGACATTTAGAAGGTGAAAATAAACGAAGGTACGTGGAAAAATGTGATAAACTCGGTATAGAGGACGCGTGTTTAATGCAGAATTCGAATAATAAGAAATTGGACCGTTAATTTGCTTCCACTTGTATTGTATGTATGTATGTACATGTATGTACAACTGGATCTAGTGAGTAAGTCGTCAAGATTTACACAGAAAAGCTTGAAAGCGTATTAAAGTCCGGACGCATACGAATACTTCGTTGCTGGATCCGTTCTCGTCAGGAATAAATTCCACATTGTGACGGTTTTGACGGCTCGTGAACGCGGAGGCGTACTCGGCTACACGTTAACCTTTGCCGGAATCTATCGATCTTTTCAGATAGTATTCAATACAAATGCCTTTAAATAAATGACCCCTGGTTTTACTCAAACTCGCATTCATTAACTATGATTGGGAAAACAAAAAAAGAGGACGGAATCATCTCCACAGAACGTACACGGAAGTGATTGAGGCCACACCTAACCTCCGTAAACCTCTGCGACAGTTTTTTTTTTTAAAATGCGCATTGTTTTAAAATGAGCCAACTTGGCATTATAAATATTTCTTGGTAATTTGAGATTGAGAAAAATAATTTCATACCTGAAATGAAGCGATCGCTCAATAGGCGTGTGTGTATTTTGGTTGGGCGCCATCTATCCCTTTTAATTACCAAAATACGTCGATATTTTCTGGTCTTTTCAGCTGATATTCCAAAGAATGATTTCTTTGAATATATGTTGTGACAACCAATAGCACAACAGGTCTCGGGCAATTTGAAAAATCTGCTCTGGTTCAACGGCTCACGCGGTGGCGGGCAGCTAGGTTTGACCTGCAATATGGCGTCGCGCAAAGGGTGAAGTCACGTGCACGAGCTCTATACAAGATAGTCAGTGATTCACAAACAGAAGTTGCTTGAGCCGATACTCTTTATGTTAAATTTAACCACATCTTGCGCACATTCAGTTTAAATAATATAACAGTTGGCAAAGTCATTCCTCAAAAAAAAAAATATGAACAGTTTGGGGTTATTCTGAGGGAGTGTAAAAACATTAGTTTTTAACATGCTGACCCATTTTTTTTTTAAACTGTGAGAGACCCCGAGCATAAGCATTTAAAAGTGCTTATTAAAAATGTATACAAGTACAAATCCTCGTGCTCAGATGAAAGCCGGCACATTGAAAAATCATTTCTCTGACACACAATATGTAATGTGCTTGTGACTCCTGATGTACGTTGATGATTCAGAGAGCGAACGGCTATTGAAGAAAGAAAATCAAAGCATATTGTTTTTCATAACGCATACTGAACGTACCCTTTTGCCATCTTCCTGAAAATCACCGGACTGAAGACGGGGCAGCGTTCAGGCGGCTCACGTACGCTCGCCGTGCGCTCGTCATTGACTTGATGCAAGAAACGCGATGCCTCGGTTGATGACTGAAGTGTCGTTGGGTGCTTGAAAGCGAGCAGGAATTGAGATAAGAGGCATCCTTGTGCCCGTGACATCCATCACGCGGTGTCAGGATTATCTTGGCCTGCAAGACTGCAGCGCCGTTTTAATTATGCTCCGCCAGCCTCGACGCCGGCTACTGTATTTTCAGCTCCTCTGTGATTAGCTTCAATTTTTATGACATCTCAGGGCAGCCTCAAGGCCAACTCAACATTTTTTTTTTTTTTTTTCCCGAAGCACCACCCCCCTCCTCTCATGCTTTGTCTCCATAAATTAACATCGGAGCAAAGCCTCCTCCAGACGTTTGCCGCTCTGCTGACTTGAGGCGGCGAGAGCGACTTGACTCATTCTGCGTACGAAACCTCATTTAGGATTACCGAGACAGGACTGACGTTTTTGCTTATTCAGTCGCATCATTTCGCAAATGACCGGCCGGCGTAAATGTGACATCAGTAACGGGTCGTTCATCATACTCGAGCAGTTCACTGATCCCTCCCGCCGTTGTGTCCTTCGCTTTTATGGTCCTTTTCAGGACTCATATTCATTTCCTTCATTTGATTGCGCTCTCGTACTGATCAACATTATTATCATCACTGAGCCGGGACGTTTGTTTGCGAGCAGGATTATGTAATTTATTTTTCCACTGTTGCAAGAGTGCCTGATATTTGACAACAATGACAGCATAGAGAGTAATATTGTTTCGAGGCGTTTAGTGGGAGCGGCAGACCACTCGGCATAGCGGGACGGAAACAGACACACATTTCTCTGCAAAGCAGAACAATAAACAGCACCTTTAGTCATAAAATCCATCCGAACGCTTTTTGTAAATGATTGTGTACACACACTGAGCGACGTTCATATCCAATTAGTGGCGCTATTATGAGCGGACACGTCGATCGACCGGTAAGTACATGAACAGTGACTGAAAAGACCGACTATGAAAGTAGAGTCAGACCGTTCAGACCAATGACGTCGCATAAACACATAATAATAATAATAGAATAAACACGAGACTGCGCACGGACCCCTTTCACATGGTAATTGGGCTTCAACTTCCGGTCAGGGCAAAACATTGCTCTGGGTGCTATCTATCCATCAATTTTCTTAGCCACTTATCCTCACGAAGGTCGGGGGGAGTGCTGGAGCCTATCCCAGCTGTCAAAAGGCAAAAGGCGGGGTACACCCTGAACCGGTTGCCGGTCAATTGCAGGGTGCAAGGACACGGACAACAGTCGCACTCACAATCACACCTAGGGGCAATTTAGAGTGTCCAATTAATGCTGCATGCGAAGTGAAGAAAGGGGTCCAAGCAGGGTGGAACAGTTGGCAGAAGGTATCTGGTGTTCTATGTGACAGAAGAGTCTCTGCTAGGATGAAGGGCAAAGTCGATAAACCAGTGGTGAGGCCGGCCACGATGTACGGATTAGAGACGGTGGCACTGAAGAGACGACAGGAAGCAGAACTGGAGATGTTGAGGTTCTCGGTTGGATAGGATTAGAAATGAGTTCATTAGAGGGACAGCCAAAGTTGGATGTTTTGGAGACAAGGTTGGAGAGAGCAGACTTCGACGGTTTGGACATGTCCAGAAGGGTGCTGAAGATGGAGCTACCAGGGAAGAGAGCGAGAGGAAGACCAAAGGAAAGGTTGATGGATGTTGTGAGGGAGGACATGAGGACAGCGGTTGTTAGAGAGGATGATGCATGAGATAGGCTTAGATGGAAAAAGATGACTCGCTGTCGATACCTTTGACGGGACAAGCCGAAAGGAAAAGAAGGAGAAGAATTATGAATGTGGAAAATATATCATTACAATATTATGAAGGTCTTATTACATATGTAGTTGTCAATGTATCTTTTAAACCTTCCTGGGTATGCTGCAAATGTTCAGATTATATTCATGTCTCTAGGGATCCAAAACATCCCAAGTATTTAGATTCATCGCATCGTTTTCCATAACAATGTGCGTATCGTTTCCCATGCTTTTTGCCCTGACCGGAAGTCAGAGCCTGTTGACCGTGGCGGAACCCGTGTTGGATGTCTAGTTTTTATGCTACGTCATTGGTTCAGACAGACAAAAACACGAGGCACAGCAAAGCAACAACAAGGCACATCGTTTTACAAATTGAATCGAGACTGCTCAGGATTTTACCTCACAACCATTTAGCGACGGGACAATGATTGAAACGTAGTGACTGGAACGATTAGGCCTGCGGCATTGGGTCCCGTTTGTCTCCCTGCCTGTTCCACATCTCCTGGCGGCGGCCAGAGTTCTACTTCCGTGGTCACCTCAGGCCAGAATGGCCTCGAGCTGCTCAGCTGTGGTTCTCATTTTGCATCATCACAGCTGCCATATTGACCCAGGGCCGAGGGATAATCAGGCTGATTTCAGGGTCTAAAATCTTGACGTCAATCATGGCGGTGGGTGGGGGGCTAATGGTGTTCTCATCTCCTCCCTAACCCTGACCTTCTATCAGCTCCCACTTTAGTCCGAAAATGCACCAAATCAGATCATTTAAACGTAACAATTTTGCTTTAAATGACTGATCTCTGCCTCGTCCCCTCCTTTGTAATCGTGAATGAAAAGCAACCCCCCCCCCGCCCCCTCCTCCTACGCACACCCCTCCCCTTCCTGTAATCCCGAAATAGGATTTTGGATTATCCGTCGAGGATTAGGCCTCACCAAACCCAACCGAACCAGAATGCCTCATTAGTGGGACGGAGAGTGGTCACGTTAAACACCGGGAACACAATAAGCGATTTGTATTGATTTCAAAACTCTTTTGTCCTTAATTTAAAAAAAACTAGCAAAAACGACTATGACGCTGATAACAGAATTCAATTTGTCACTCCTAATCTTGGTTTAAATCTAATATTTTGGAGCAGATTACAGTTTTGCAGAGTTGAATACGACTGATAAACTCATGTGGTTCCATTATTTTTATATGCTATTGTAAATATTTATTGGCAAGTGTCTGAAATAAACTAAATAAATGCCTGTCCCTCAATCCAGCAAACTTCAAGTAAAAAAAAAATAAATAATAATAAGCAAAGGAACAAAAATTGCCTCTGTTCATAGACATTTAGAAGTCACCTGCTCTGCCCACTTGAATCGAGTTCCTAACCAAAACAGCAGCACCTATCGAGGCATGCAGATAACTTGTTTGGAGATTTAGGTTATGTTGTAAATATTAAAGGTGCTCATCTGTTACTGGATGTGGACTTGATGCGATTGAAAGTAGAAATTGTTCTGTGACCGTTCCACAATGTTGTGTGTTCATGTCCATGTCTTGGGGACCGACATGACTAACTGGTTCCACTGAGGCGACCTCAGTTGGTAAAACGTCCTTATGTGGAGAGACCGTCTCCATTCTTTCAATGAGGATTAGCGCTCCAGTGGACTGCTCCACGATGTTGTGTGTGTCCATGTTCGAGTTCCCGAGGAGTCAAGCCACTTCCTCATGTTAAGTCAGCACTTTAAGGATCAACTGCAAGTCCAGTAGACTGACATGAGATCCCGCTACAATGTTTTGTGCGTCCAATTTTATGTCTTGGGGGGACAATGTGCCTCGATTCTTAGAGTTTCTTTATATACAAACATCTGTGAGCGCTCCAGTAGACTCTGACCCTCCTCAGTGTTGTGTCTGTCCATGTTCCTGTTCCTGGAGAGCTACGTCATGTATTTTCCTGACCAGTTCAACTCTAAAACTCTAAAAATGTTCTTTTGCGAAGATGATATTTTCATGGTCATTAGCGTTCCAATAGATGCTGACACGGTTGCTCCAGAAAGTTGTCCGGGTCCATGTTTACGCTCCAGGGAGCCCAGACGAATTATTCTGCCCAGGCTACTTTGGTTGTAGTCAACGACACCTTTAATGATCAGCATTGCAGAAAAGTAACGTGCTCGCTTCACAATGTCATACTTTCTCTACAGTTGTACAATACATACTAGATATAAGCACTTATAGGGATGTGACACACTCCAGTTGTGTACTTGGCGATAAGCTCCATAAAGGCTCGGGTCTGAGCTTGCCTCACATACACTACATTGCCCAAAGTATTGGTTCATCTGCCTTGACTCCCAAATTATTTTAAGTGACAACCAGTTCCTAATCCAA
The DNA here is from genome assembly GCF_019802595.1 of Syngnathoides biaculeatus. Lineage (NCBI taxonomy): Eukaryota > Metazoa > Chordata > Actinopteri > Syngnathiformes > Syngnathidae > Syngnathoides > Syngnathoides biaculeatus. Next base: position 24,756,326 of record NC_084649.1, read on the forward strand.
AGGGTTCAATATGACATTATTATTGCGATAACAGCTTCAACTCTTTTGGTCAAGCTGTCCACAAGGTTGACGAGTGTTTTTATGGGGAATTTTTGACCAATCTTCCAGAAGCGCAGCTGTGAGGTCACCCACTGATGATGGATGACAGGGCCTGGCTCTCGGACTCCTATCTAATTAATCCCAAAGGTGTTCTATCGGGTTTAGGTCAGGGGCATTAAACTGTCTTATCCACGTTTACGTGGACCTTGCTTTGTGCACTGGTGCACGACCATGTAAGAAATGAAACAACTGTTCTCAGAAAGTTGGGAGCATTGAATTGTCCAAATTATTGGCACCTTAGTTCCAATGAAAGGAACCTCGAAAGATTCAGCATTCAAAGAGCTTTTGGAAAATTAATTGCGTGTGGCGTCTTCCTGTTACAAGACGACTGTTACTGTATGTATACCAATGCAAGGTCCAGAAAGATACCCATGAGAGAATTCGGTCTGAACAGAGTCCTGACACCAACCTGGTAAAACATCGTTGGGACGAATTAGAGTGCAGAATGAGAACTAGGCCTTCCCATCCAACATCACTGCATGACCTCACAAATGCATGTTTGGAAAAATACTCAAAACTTCCCTACACACACACACTCCTGAACCTTGTGGGAAGCCTTTTCCGAAGAGTTAAAGCTGTTATAGTTGTAAAACCTGACCCGATGTCATAGTGAATCCCATTGATTAAGAAGGGGATGTCACTTTAAATGATATGTGAGTGAATACTTTTGGCGATGTAGTGTATGGACTTGCCAAGATGGAACTCTCACAGCTTGGCTTGACTCCCCGCCGGCCTAACCATTTCGTTCCTCCCAGTAATCAGCGGGTGTCAGGCATCTTTCTGGCACGCGGCTTGCACAAGGACTCACGACGCCAGAACCGAGAAGAAACAAAAACATTTGTCTCCTCAAACTTTATTTAGAACTCCTTTATACTGTCTCGGCCGTCCATAGATCAAAAGGCAGTCTGGACCAGACTTGGAAAAGATACCGTGTCGTGCTCGTTGGCCTTGATGGAGAGAAAAGAAAACCAGCGGGGCAGTTTTTGGAGAGCCATCGTTGTGCTGTGATAAACAAGGGAGCATTTATTCCAAACCTCTGAAGGCCTTTGTGAATGGAAAGCAACACTGGACAAATGTTTACTATGAGATACAATGTAGCGGTTGTATGGACTCGTCGACTTTACTGCTCCATAATAACGTTTAGTGTGTGACGTCACCTCGTCGCTAATCCAGCGTTCCTGGCCTGGGGATGACGCAGCAACAGGAAAGTGCGCAGAATAAAACGAACCCGTAAATTGATTTTACTGTTCTTCTATTAATGAATGTATTCCAATGAATTCAATTATTGCAAAGCAGTCCCTCCTCCTATGAGTTCTTTGTACTTGTACTTGTTTGGTTCACCGGTCCTTGGTCAAGAATTGGCGCACACCAAAGGGACGTCCCGACCCCCAACCCACTCACACTCTTCAATGAACCCGATACATTATTTTTGGAATGTGGGAGAAAGTCAAGAGTGCGAGCATGTGAAGAACGTAAACTGCACAGCACGGTGGAGCTGGGGGGGGAAAGTACTCGGCCCCCTTTTGAGAAAACCTTCTAAAGCTTTGTTTAACGTTTTTAATCATTAAATAGCAGGCGGTGTCAAATTCTTTTCAAGACAGCATCTAACGCGTTGAATGAAAAGCTTCGGTCTCAGGAACACTTCATTGATACGAAATAAAAGCTCATATCCACACAGCTAATAACGTCTGGGAATTGCCGGCATGTCCGCAAACATTACCCGAGGGATTTGCTAGCTACTGACGCCAGCGGTATAATAGAGGGAAGCTATAGCGTGTTATGTTTATTCTATTTCGTAGCGACCCCGTACGCTGTCCCGTCCTGCAGCGACGCAGCGTACAATTAACGTCCCTCAACAGGTCATCACGCGCAGGATAATTATAAACCGTGACGGAATGCTAATTATATTGCTGCTCTCCTCCGCGAACGTCCTACTAAAACCAATGTCATTTCCATGCTACTTCTGGATGTGGCCTACTTTCCGTGCTGCCGAGCAAGGGAGGATACTGTACCGAGCTGCGTGGAACGCATTCTGATGCACTCTTCTGGTATTGTTGCGAGAAAGAAAAAAAAAAAAAAAAGTAGCCTGCTCGTGGGAAACAAAGCTATGATGTTATATATAGCAGGGATGCTCAATGCCTCGATCGCGATCGGGCAGTTTTTCGTCGATCGCGGGACGGCGTGCCCAAAAAAAAAAAAGACATCAGCCAATGTCCCTCTACTGTGCGCATGCGGAATTGTGCACTGCCGATGGAGTCTCTTCACAGATATTCTGCTTTGCGTGCAAAAAAAAAAAATAAAAAATCTAAATTTAAAGTATAACATACAACTATTCAGTTTGTGGCATTTTGCAATGTGATTCAATAAGTGAGGGATGACTGGTTGTTACATCACATACGTACTGTAAAAAATGAAAGGAAGAAGCCACTGGTTTCTTTTAGGCAGCACACGGAACTTAACGACAACTGCCTCTCCGCCACACACTCTTTTTCCCAGTTTACCTTACACCCCCACCCTCTTAAAGACGTACACTCATAATCACAAATCTTACAGTATTTATGTAGGCAATCAATGTGTTTTATAACGACAGCGTCCACCACAGTTGCTTTAGTTAGCAACACAGTCTGGGCAACGTAGAGCAAAGATGAGCTAAACATGCTGCTTATGCTTACTTTCAATATAAATGGAGAAAGTTAAAAAAATAATTGCTATTATTTTAAGATGCAGTGACTGTCGGAGTATGTGAATAATCGGAGAAAAAGTGGGGAAACTGGACGAGATGATTTTTTTTTTTTTTTCGAGTGAGAAACGTCTGATCTGAAGCTAAAGTAGAAAGTGCAGGATGAGAGCGTGTGTCATTTTAAAATTCCACCTTGGCACAGCCTGATCCTGGATGAAAGCACAGACAATACAGTGCACAAAAAAGCTAATTCTGTATTTTAAATATAGGAGGCTACATAACATAAAAGAAACTTTCCAGAGACGTGTTTTTTTTTGTACGCATTGTGCCAGGTTTTGGGGGTAAATCTTGGCACTGAGGTCAGCAAGATGTAATCAAGAGAATCCTGTAATTTTTTTCAAAATAAAAGATTGTTCAGACTTGGATAATGAACCCAACAGAACTAATTGATTATTTCTTCGGCGGCCCGGGGGTTGGGGACCACAAACCCGAAAGAAAATGGAAGGATGTGCTCTGTGATTGACTGGCGACCAATCCACGGTGGGACCCGATTCCCTTGCCAAAGGGGGGAAATAAAACGGATGGCTCGACTACACTTGCCATGAGAGTCGGACCTATTCCGTGTACAAACAACCGGTGAAAAATAATGGCTTAGATTTTTACGGCGTCTCTCTCAGAGGGATTATAAACCACAGTGACATTTTAGTCACATCACATAAAGCATACCGAGCGTATCCCGACGGCGTACTTTAAGCGCGTGTGATCGAGGCGGACTCCGTGGCAGCTGTTATTGGCGCAAAACAAAGATTTACCGCTTCAATATCCCAAACCGAGCTCGTGTGCGGAAAACTCGGCGATTCCCGGACTCGACTATCGCATGACGCATGTTCGCCGACCCGAGCTTAGCTCGCCGCTCGTTGCCCGACGGCCGAAAGCCCTCGGGAGCGACGGCGTGATTCGGCATTCGTCCGTGCAATAAAGCGTCCTCTGCTCTCATCTCACCGACAAAATGTTACTGCTGCGTGACAAGAGTACTGTTTCATTTTTAAGAAACCTCACGAAGCAAAGAGATGATAGAGGCTGCTTAAAAAAAAAAAAAAAAAAAAAGGGGGGGGGGTGCAGACACTCCAGAGAAAACAGAAAAGAATGGAAATAGAATTTAAAAACATTTATTATTCTTTCCTGTCATCAGTATAAACACAAGTCCAACCATCAATCCAATTTCTTAGCCGCTTATCCTCACGTGGGTCGGGGGGAGTGCTGGAGCCTATCCCAGCTGTCAACGGGGCAGGAGGCGGGGTTACACCCCGAAGTGGTTGCCAGCCAATCGCAGGGCACATGGAGACGAACGGACGCACTCACAATTTAGAGTCTTCAATTCATGTTGCATGTTTTGGGGATGTGGGAGGAAACCGGACTGCCCGGAGGACTGGGAGAACATGCAAACGCCACACAGGAAGCGCCGGCCGGGATCGAACTCGGGACCTCAGAACTGTGAGGCTTTCCAGCTGCTCCACCGTGGTGTCACCCATGGATATTAAAATGTGATGCAAAGGGGTCATATGGCTTACACTTTTTTTTTTTTTTTTTTTACATTCTTTTTTGTCAAGTTGAAAAAAAGAATTCAACCAATGTCAACATTTTCTGCTCCAATTTTGGTCAGATTCTAAATTCTATGATTTTGAGGTTGCTCAAAGAATTCACACTGTACGACGACACCAATGTTGGAATCTGACTGAAAAGTGTGTAATACAGATTTGAACTGGTAATTCATAATAAGAATAATTAAAAAAGAGGCAGCACGGTGGATCAGCGGGGGAAAAAAAGAGTTGGCCTCACAGTTCTGAGGTCCCAGGTTCAATCCGGGCCCTGCCTGTGTGGTGTTTGCATGTTCTCCCCGTGCCTGCGTTGCTTTCCTCCCACATTCCAATAACCTGCAACATTAATTGGACACTCCAAATTGCCCATAGGTGTGATTGGGAGTGTGACTCTTGTCTGTCTCGATGTGCCCTGCGATTGGCTGGCGACCAGTTCAGGGTATACCCCGCCTCCTTCCCGATGACAGCTGGGATAGGCTCCAGCACTCCTCATGATCCTTGTGAGGATAAGCGGCTAAAAAAAAAAAAATGGATGGATGGATGCTTGATGATTTTTTTTTTTGTTGTCCAGGTTTTATGCACCACATTGGTGGTAAACAAAAAATGGACTCCTCTTCATGTTGTTCTTTTTAATATCATGAAAAGGTGGCATATTAACGGGGATGTGTAGATTTTTTTAATATCCACTCCAAGAACACTAAGAGGTTGAAGCATTTTAATTAATACGCGTTATGACTCAGAGGTCCGGAGCGGCACTCGCGTTATTGCCTTTGAACACTCTCCCAGCCCGCTTGGGACGCTCCTATCTTGACAGTGACCCCCCCCCGAGATAGCAGGAAGGAAGGGTGCGCTCCTTTTCCTGCGCCCTTGTTTGTTGACGTATCTTTTTTATCTTTTGGGAAGCATCTTGTCCACCTCCCCCCGTGTCGCTTGGAATTCGCCGAACCCGCCCGGGAAGTCGTGCGCGCGTTGATGGCCCGCGACGGCGGATAATCGCCATGGCGACTCTCCCATCTAATGGATTGGTTTTTGGCGTGTGTTTACTCATTCTTAAAGGGTGGTGACAGACTGATGGAGCTAAGTTAGTTACTTTGCAATACTTTATGTAATATTTTATGCAGAACACACCAATTGACCTTTTAATGGCTTTCTATAGAAATAATTTAGTCTCTGGAGTGCTTGCTCATTCAACAAGTATGAAATGAAACAAATGAGTCTATGCCAAAGAAAAAGCAAAACACATCATGACTGAAGCACTTAGTCTGGCCATTGTTTGAAAATATTAATATTGATACAGTCACTGTGATTTGACCATGGCCTATCGTACTCAGACGACAGACAGACGAGCACAAAAAAAAACGCGCATAAAATTTGTTATGAGTAGAAATAAGTAGAAATTGAAAGATGTCGCTTATTTTGTGTAGCCTTGACCAATTGTTACCTCTGAGCTGCGCAATTGTTGCACACTCAGCGCACATGAAAACCGATCCAGCGTAGTGAACCACAGTTTTTAACACGGAAGCACACGGTCTCTTAATGAGGTGCCGCTCAGCCTACTTTTACTTCCTCGTTTACCTGACACCGCCCCCCTCCGCTCTTAAAGGGGTACACTCAATTACAAACACAACACGCACCCGCAGCTTTATATCTGCAGGCATGACGGACCACACCCGTACATTTTTCAAACGTGAGTCTTCTTTTCCTTTCGGCTTGTCCTGTTCGGGGTTGCCACTGCGTGTCATCTTTTTCCTCTCTCAGACCCACTGTCCTCATGTCCTCCCTCACAACATCAGTCAACCTTTTCTTTAGTCTTCCTCTCTCTCTCTCTCTCTCTCGCTCTTTTGCCTGGCACCTCCATCCTGAGCACCCTTCCTACCCATATACTCGCTCTCTCGCTTCTGGAAATGTCCAAAGCATCCAGGTCTGCTCTCTCTCACCTTGTCTCCAAAACATCCAACTTTGGCTAACCCTCTAATGAGCTCATTTCTAATCCTATCCAAACTGCTCACTCCGAGCGAGAACCTCAACATCGTCATCTCTGCCACCTCCCAGTTCTGCTTCCTGTTGTTTCTTCAGCGCCACTGTCTCTAATCCAGTCCATCATGGCCGCCCTCACCACTGTTTCATAAACTTTGCCCTTCATCCTAGCGGACACTCTTCTGTCACATAGAACACCAGACACCTTGCGCCAACTGTTCCACCCCGCTTAGACCCGTTTCTTCACTTCTTTACCACACTCCCCATTCCTCTGTATTGTTGACTCCAAGTATTTGAAGTCATCCACCCTCGCCATCTCTTGTCCCTGGAGTTCCACTCTTCCTCCTCTGCCCCCCTCATGCATGCCACTCCGTTGATGGTCTAGAAGTATATAATGTACTGTCATGACTACCAGCATTATGTTCCCTTTTTGGCGTCATAGTGAAAAAATTCATGCAATGCCGTGACTTGTCTTTTTGGTGGCACGTCCGGTTGTACATGAACCTCACCTTCTTGATCCGCAACTAGATGCATGTCAGAATATCAGACCCTTATGAGCTGTTTCCCAAGCAGCCGTGCAGCGTCGAGCCCTCTCACTTTCTTCCAAGTCTCGTTTTTGCCTCACTGGTACATGATTAAAAGTCATGTAATATCTATTCTATTGAGGCCGATTAGTTTCTCATATTGCATTGCGAGTCACTAACAAAGCTTTCTAATTATCATTCAAAATGATTTCCCATCTCACTGGGCTGATTGCGTCTCATTCCCCAGTGTTAGCTCTCGCAACTTGAACGTTCGGTCTCGATTCACGCTGACAATGACGTGAGCCTTTCGTTTTGTTTATTGCCGTTGCGGTATTTTGAATGAAGGCTCCCGCCCCTTCCAATTAATACAAATCAGTCTGTGTGCGCGTGGAACTCGTCCTTGGCCATATTTATGACAGACCGGCACGGTAGCGCCAATGCGGCTGACTATCAAGCGGAACATACCGGAATACTTCTGTGACATTTCACAAATGGAGCCCCAGTGGAAGCCCGCGAAGCAGAAAAATCCTAAACGAGTGTAATATTGGGGGAATCTGTCTGCGGAAGGATGTGCTAAAAAGTAATGGGAGGCGTTTTTTTTTCCCTTCATTTTATGAGCAAGAGCACTTGTAGCGAAAAGATGCCTGCTCCTTTTAAAGTAAATGAATCCTCAGGCAAAGTCATCTATTTTTACACTGCGCATAAAGCCACATTCACTTCGATCCCCAGAACGCGGGGATTTTACTCCTTTACAAAGGTACATGAAAGCAGCAAAAAGCTCAAGAAAACATTATTAGGTCGACAATAATACATCCAATCAGAATGCAAAAAAACGTCTCAAATTGATTTTGACAGCATGCTGGATTAAAATAAGGAGAATCGCACCTCTGTACGGTGGCTTGGAAGTGGAAAAATCGTGAAACACTTTATTTTGAGTTTTGTTATTGTTTCGTTTTGTGTTCTTTTGGGTTTGTGAACTGTTAAAGGGTTTCTCTGTCTTGGCAACCATAACTCACCAAATTAAATGCAGTGATGCCTGGGTTCTCGACCACAGTCCGTTCCAGAAAACGGGTCGAGAAGGGATTTGTTCGAAAACTGAATCGATGTTTCCCATTACAATGCATGGAAAAAGAAATAATCTGTTCTAAGCCTAAAGAATTGGGCTTTTTAAAGCATTTTTTTTTTAGCTTTTCCTGATAATAAACTGCATAGTAGAAATACATGTATAGTTTAAATACTTTATATAAAAAATAATTTAAGAAATACAGTATATTTATTTTTTGCTTAAAATGTATGCGTTAGTAGTAGATTTGTATTATTATTATTATTATTATTATAGTATTTGTAGCGACCCCGGCCTTGTAAACTTTTTTTTACTAACAAAAGTGCAGAATAACTTCAAACAAGCAGGAGCCATGATTGGGGGTTAATACGAGATGACGAGAATGAGATAAGAAGAAAAACAACAGTCACTACCGGGACACGTCTGTGTACAGAGGCTGCGTTATACACAATAACAAAAGCGTGCTGGTTGCGCCGCGTGTTACGTCATTATGTTTTTTTTCGGAGGGGGGGGGGGGGCGGCGTTCGAATTGACAATAACAAAAGCACAGATTTTCGTACGAAAACAGCAGCAGAAAAAAAATAAATCTCTAAATTCCCCTTGAAAACCGATTTGTTTGAAAACGGGGACGTTCGAGAACCGAGGCTTTACTGTAGTCTAAAATATTAGTGGACCAGCCCAGACGGATGAGACGAGAACCCGAGTGGGTTTCACAACAACCGCTCAATAAAGATCAGCATTAGTTTGACAAAAACAGTTGAAATCTTTATTTTTTAAAATTCAATTGTCAATACTGCATATTTTTTCATGGAGCACAATATTCCATCCATCCATCCAACTTCTCCCGCTATCTGTAAGGTGGACGCCCCCCAGGCAGGAGGAAACTCATTTGGGCCGCTTGTATTTGGGATCTTCTTCTTCCCGGTCATGGCCCACAGCTCGTGACAACGGGAGAGGCTCGGAACGTAGATCGACGGGTAAATTGAGAGCTTCGCCTTTGGACCTCAGCTCCCTCTTTTACCACAACACGATACATTATGGAGAGCCATTTTTGTCCGTTTTTTGGAGTGAAAGCTGAGACGGAATAATGGCGTTTCCTTTCATTTGAATGGGAAAAGATGATTTGAGATGGTGGCTTGAGTTACAAGTATGCTGATCTGAATGCTTGAATGCAAATTGAATGCTTATCTTTACTTTATTTGCAAGTCCAACCCAAAATGTTGTTTTTGTGGCCCTCAAATTTTAAGTTTTGGTCCACTGTGCTCTTAGTTTAAAAAAAAAAAAAAAAAAAAAAAAAAAAAAGCCTTTTATGCAGTAATATACGGTGTGAATGCAGGAGAGTGGTTTTTGTGTTTAGTGTCTAATGTATTAGACCATGAGTGACTACTTAGATGACACATAATGAATTATGAAATCCCTCTCATCTCTCATTCTAATGTTTTTGTGGAAAAGCACACACAGGAGGATGTCCATAACATCAGTCCCTGCACAGAGGTTTACCGAAATTCACGTTGCTGATTTATTTTCTGTGTATTAGTGGGGAGGAGGCTTTATCTGCTCTGGCCAGCAGACGCCGTAATCCTACGCGTCATCGCGTCATCACCCATAACAAATAGCCCCGCCCACGTCGGCGACGGCATCCCGTTTCCCAAGGTCAGTTAGGTAACATCTTGGCAGGAATGTTTTGTTAATTTGAGAGATTGAATTTCCCACCAGTGCGGTTGACTAATGGGATGAGTGTTGATTGGCAGCTGCGGCGGGTGACAAAAAGGTTAAAGATGGATCTCGTCGCGTCATTTCATTCCTTCTCGTGAGTGGCACAGTTGCGGCGAGCAGTACGTTTCGTGCACTGTTGTGACGAAATTGCCAATCTTCTGTATTTGCTACCAGTTGTGCAGCTAATCCTGCACTCTCCTGACTAAACTCTGTTCTTCATAATATTGTCAGCATAGCAGCTAATCATGCACTGTCATGACTAAATCCATTTTTTTTGGTAATTTTTTTTACAAGCCATGTGTTTGAGTACCGGCGGAATAGCAGCATACGATTCTCTGTCGGGATTTCACTCCTTATGTTTTGTCTAACGAACTATTAGCAACATAGCAGCATATTATAAAAACCCCATATGTTCTTTATTTGATACAATGTTGTGTATCGAGCATTATATCACATGCACTTGTAACTTACTATTAGTGACATAGCAGCATACCACACATACAGTGAAGAAAATAAGTATTTGAACACCCTGCTATATTGCAGGTTCTCACACTTAGAACTCATGGAGGGGTGTGAAATTTTCATGATAGGTGCATGTCCACTGTGAGAGAGAAAATCTAAAAAGAAAAATCCAGAAATCACAATGTATGATTTTTTTTTAACCATTTATTTGTGTGATACGGCTGCAAATAAGTCTTTGAATACCGGAGAAAACCAATGTTAATATTTGGTACAGTAGCCTTTGCTTGCAATCACAGAGGTCAAACGTTTCCTGCAGTTGTTCACGGACTTTCAGCTCCCTCCGAAGATTTTCTATTGGGTTTAGGTCGGGAGACTGGCTAGGCCACGCCAGAACCTTGATGTTGTTCTTACGGAGCCATTCGTTGGTTTTCCTGGCTGTGTGCTTCGGGTCATTGTCATGCACGACCCATCTTCAATGCTCTGACTGAGGGAAAGAGGTTGTTCCCCAAAAATCTCACAATACATGGCCGCGGTCACCCTCTCCTTAATACAGTGCAGTCATCTTGTCCCATGTGCAGGAAAACACCCCCAGCGCATGATGCTACCACCCCCATGCTTCACAGTGGGGATGGTGTTCTTGAGATGGAACTCATCATTCATCTTCCTCCAAACACGGTTGGTGGAATTATGACCCAAAAGTTCCATTTTGGTCTCATCTGACCACAAAACTTTCTCCCATGACTCCTCTGTATCATCCAAATGGTCATTGGCAAACTTAAGACGGGTCTTGACATGTGCTGGTTTAAGCAGGAAAACCTTCTGTGCCATGCGTGATTTCAAACCACAACGTCTTCAGTCACCTTGGAAACGGTGGTCCCAGCTCTTTTCAGGTCATTGACCAAGTCCTGTCGCGTAGTCCCGGGCTGATTCTTCACCTTTCTAAGGATAACTGAGACCCCCAAGAGGTGATATCTTGCATGGGGCTCCACTCCGTCGTGTTTAGCTTCTTCCATTTTCTAATGATTGCTCCAACAGTGGACTTTTTTTTTCCCCACCAAGCTGCTTGGCAATTTCTCCGTAGGCCATTCCAGCCGTGTGGAGTTGCACAATTTTGTCTCTGGTGTCTTTGGACAGCTCTTTTGTCTTGGCCATGTTACAAGTCAGGATAATCCATGGAGTGGAGGTGGACTTTTCAAGGCGGACTAACAGTTCTTTGAGGGTCAGAATTCTAGCTGATAGACAGGTGTTCAAATACTTATTTGCAGCTGTATTACACAAATAAATCATTGAAAAAAAATCATTGTGATTTATGGGTTTTTCTTTTTAGATTATCTCCCTCACGGTTGACATGCACCTACGATGAAAATTTCAGACCCCTTCATAATTTACAAGTTATCATGCGGCGTCATAACCATTCTGGCATAATGCAGCACGCTAGAGGAAGTGGCGCGTTCCGGGAGCAAAGAGAGGCCATTTCTCCACATCTCTTTGCATATTTTGTGTCAAAATAAACCAAATCAATGAAAACATGATTTCCAATTATATTCATCTCTTCGCCATCACCTAGTTCATTAGAGGACAAGCGCAAAGCTCGAACCTGCACGGGCGAGCAAATGAATTCAAGCGAATGGGGAGATATCGCGTAATAGCAATATTTCCCAGCCGTCAGCTTTCATTAATCATTTGCTCCGTCTGTTTTCCACCAGTGCGCTACTTGTTGAAAAACAATGTCAGCCCGGACCTCTGCAACGAAGACGGCCTCACTGCGCTACATCAGGTGAGACGCCCGACCGGCTTTTGAAAAGTCGGCATAGCCAGTCTCATTTGTGTCGTTTTGTGCAATCCTCGACACGAAAAGGCCACTTTGTACTCCCGCGGTGGCATCACACGACGTACGCAACGTTCCGCACAGCACACGTCTAAAAAAAGTCGCTGCACGGAGAAAGGCGCGGAGATCCTCTCTCGTGATTGGTCCGTTTTAGTCACATGCTGCAATGACATAGTTACTCTTCCTCCCTGCTCCACATGCCACCTACGCTTTTAGGTCCATATGTTCAAGTAGGCAGCTTGACGGTCGCCGTTGTCGTTGCTGCTTTGTTCCTTGTTACGGAAAGGAAAGTTAAAAAAAAAAAAAAGAAAAACAGCTACCGGAAATGACCAAAATGTACCAGCTGACTTGGAGAAGGACTGCAGCACATTTTCAAAACTGTGCACGTGGAATGGGGTGCAGTATAAAACCAAATTAGCTCATTATTATTAGCTATATAAAGCCTGTGTGCAGTTTGCATGTTCTCCCCGTGCCTACGTGGGTTTTCTCTGGGGTGGGCACTCCGGTTTCCTCCCTCATCCCAAAAACAAGCAACATTAATTGGACACCCTAAAATGCCCCCAGGTGTGATTGTGAGTGCCCCGCCCCCTGCCCGATGACAGCTGGGATAAGCTCCACCACTCTCGCGACCCCTTGTGAGGATAAGCGACTCAGAAAATGGATGGAGAGATATTTTTTGGATGGCATGGTGGATCAGCTGGTAAAGCGTTGGCCTCACAGTTCTGAGGACAAGGGTTCGATCCTGGCCCCCCCTGTGTGGAGTTTGCATGTTCTCCCCATGCCTGCGTGGGTTTTCTCCGGGAGCAGGCACACCGGAGATTCAACTATTTGGAGAAAAGCCATTTAAAAGTCCCTTTTCCATAATATGTCCGCTTTAAATGTCATTATTTTCGTAAATTTATTTAGGGTGGTTGCTCCTGGTTAGAGCCGCGTCCTCACAGTTCTGAGGACCGGGGTTTGAATCCCGGCCCCGCCTGTGTGGAGTTTGCATGTTCTCCCCGTGCCTGCGTGGGTTTCCTCCGGGTGGGCACTCCGGTTTCCTCCCACATCCCAAAAACACGCAACGTTAATTGGACACTCTAAATTGCCCCAAGGTGTGATTGTGAGTGCGGCTGTTTGTCTCCATGTGCCCTGCGATTTGCTGGCGACCAGTTCAGGGTGTACCCTGCCCCCTGCCCGATGACAGCGAGGATAGGTTCCAGGACTCTCGCAACCTTTATGAGGATAAGCGAGACAGAAAATGGATGGATATTTTTTGATTCATCTATTTTAGGGAGGAAAACAAAAAACTGCTGAGGTGAAAAGGACAGAGCGGGTTGCATGCGGCCCCCCCCAGGCCGTACTTTGCCCACCTCTGCTCCTTGTCGATGACGAAACTGAAAGAAATCAAGTCGTATTTTGACTTGGAGGCTTTGTGCAGACGCTAATAGATGCAGATGTTATTTCACATTGAGGAAATGATTTCAATATTGAGTCAGTCGCGTAGGGAGAGGAAATCGAAAGGCGTCCACCTCTGTTTTCACTCCTTAATTGAGCCATTACTGGCGCTAATACGTGGCTAATATACATTCAGAGCGCCAACCCCCCCCCCCCCCCGAAAGTGTCGCCTCGTTTAATCACAAATCAACCTCGCTCTGTTTACAGTCATCAGCGACTAATTGTCTTTTAGTGCGATCATCGCAATTGACTTAATGATGATGTAAGGACGCCATTTCGGCCGCGGGAGCAACCGGCTTGAACGCAAAATTCCCTCATCCCCCCCACATCGAGACAAGCACAGTTATGAAATAACACCAAGTTTTCAGAGTTGAGTTGTCTGAGTGCAACGGCGCGCACTCTCGCTGCAGTACTTACAATCCGATGAGATCCACTTGGGGAGACGTCGGCGGGCGCCGCGAGAGAGCAGAGGCGGCCTTTTTCATGCCGATTCAAACGGGGCAGCGGAAATTTTACGGGTGGGTGGGGGCGCTCGGAGGCAAATGCGTACACCCTCGCGAAGGGGCGGACGGGGGATAGCGGGCTCGCTTCGTGCCGGAGAATACCAACAAGCTCGTCTTTGCCTGGAAGAAAGTTAAAAGCAGAAGAGCGGAGCAGCATTTTAGAATGAGCGCGTTTTTCCAGCCTGACTCCATTTTACAGATGTAACAACAAACTTCATACGGAAACTATTATTAAAGGTCAAGTGTCGTGCCTGTAAACATTCTAAAATAGATATTGTAATGAAAAATACATTATTCACTTCAATTCCCATGCGAAAAAATAAATATGAGGGGAGAGCACGTCGTCCATGTGCAAAGTTGCCGAAGTCTCATTCGACATCCAAGTGGTCGCCATATTCCCTGCAACGTCTCTCCATTACGTCACACCGCGACATTCGCCATTGAAAACACGCTGCGCCACCTACTATGGGACACGGAAACTCTTTTCAAAGAGGAGAACATCTCACAATTGAGGCCATATTAGCCTATCGTTTCGAGCCATATTTAGATGATATGCGGATCGCTTCTAACTAACAATTGACTCCCGGACAGTATGTATGAGCCAGCCTGGCCGAAGCCTTGCTCGGTGCCGACGGGTACATTGACACATTTAGCACCCCTGATTTATGCACGCGGATCTTTTGTTACATTCTGAGAGGATTACGAGGATTTTTTTTAGTAGCTGGATTCACAACTACTTGTCATTTGGAACGCACAAAGCTCTTGTCCTTTGCACCCGTGTAATCCATTTTTCATGACGAACCAGGTCTTTTTTTTTTTTTTTTTAGAATTTTGAAGAATGAATCCATCCTCCTGAGTGTTCGAACAATAGCTAGCAATACAACGAGCCGGCATTTTGGCTAACACGAAGGAACAACAAGCTACCTTCCAGCAGGTAAAACTCGTAGAAACATACGAGACCGCCTGAGTGGGCGCCTGCTACTAACGTCACTTCCTGCTTCTTCTCCAAAACAAATCCCTCGAGAGGATTTTCATGGCGGGAGTGACAAAAATCCATCAATCATTTTGTGTGGTGAAAAAACAGACGGGTCCATTCCGGCTGCCCTTTTTTCCCCATTAATAACAAACTAAAAATCATGCATTTCATGACGGTGCACCTTTAAGTAATGATTGAAATGTGAACTGGACTCCAGGAGAATTTACTTTACAATGTCTTATGTCTTGAGTTCCTGCCCATCAAGAGTACATTTTTTTGGGGTCAGATTTTTTCCGATAGTGCATCTTTGAGCAAGAATTTTGAATGTTGCTGGACATAAATGCAACGGCATCCAGATCTGCAATGTACCGACACAAAATTCAAACGTAGAAATAACCACAGTACCAGAAGCGGTGCAGAGTACACAAAAGCACATTGTGCCGGTGTACTTAATCTCATGACCGACGAGCATCTACTGCATTAATGTAGCGTCAACCAATTCGAATAAAGACGGTGACGGATTGTACACTACAGGAATATTTTTTAAAATGTCATCGCTGTCTTTTTGTTTATCTCTGCTCAGTCCTCGCGGCAGTTTTTTTTTTTTTTTGAATATTTTTGTGTGCCTCATCTAGCGCACGTTTTCCCTTTTGGATGCTCTCGCGCCCGCTGGCAGGCGGTGAGACGAATCGTAAAAAAAACTCCAGCAGTGACCTGCGGGATGTTTGGCGTTTTCTTTCATGAGACGGGCCAAAAAAAAAAAAAAAAAAAAAACATCACATTGACCTTTAGGGGTTAAATGTGTGTGCATGTGTGTGTGTCATTTTCTATTTGGATTGATCAGTCTGTGCATTATTTTTTCAAGACCGGCACCTTGGCTGTGATTGTACAATCATACATAGACTACGTTCTCTCTCTCTCTCTCGCTCTCACCCCTGGGAATGAAGTGCAGTGCTCTCAATTGAGGCGTCGCATACATCTCAGCAACGCTCTTACCTCCTCGCTCAGAGTTATTCATCAATATATGGCTTCCACGGCCACAAAAACAAACCCGCATTCATGCGCGGGCACATGCACACACGCGCACGTTGCAGTACTGACGTTCGCCGACATGCGACGTGATGTATTCGCATCGCGCCACCATAACCATAACCATTAACCCGCTGGCCGACCTTTGACACTGCCTGTCAATGTGGTGATTTGGGCGAAATTCAGAACACCTCATTTTCAGGAAAAAGCTTGCTCATTAAAGATTGACTCTGTTATTTAAATGAACACTTGACGGGTGGCCACGCCATCCACGTCCGCAACGACATTAACCCTTTCATGCGCAGGGTGGCAATTTCTTGCCTTATTGAGATAAAAGTCTCCTAACAGGCCACAATCAAGGAAATAAAACTTCTTTTTCGTTTATAACTTCACTAATTTAGAATCTCGTCCCAAAAATCTAACTGCTAACTTTGACCGACGAGTTATCCTCTCCTGATCCCAAATTATGGCTTCAGATTAAAACACTTCAATATTTTGATATATTGAAGGATCATGCGTGAAAATCATGACGTCCCAAAAACGCGACGCTGCCTACAAATGGGTTTAAAGTACATTGTCTGTAATATGCCGGCACGGTGGCTCAGATGGCAAAGCCTGTGCACAGTTTGCATGTTCTCCCCGTCCCTGTGTGGGTTTTCTCCGGGCACTGCGCTTTCCTCCCACATCCCAAAAACACGCAACATCAATTGGACACTCTAAATTGTCCCTAGGTGTGATTAGGAGTGCGACTCTTTGTCTCCATATGCCCTGCGATTGGCTGGCAAGCGGTTCAGCGTGTAGCCTTCCTCCTGCCCAATGACAGCTGAAATAGACTCCAGCACTCCTGAGACCCTCGTGAGGATAAGGGGCTGAGAAAACGGATGGATATAAACGGTTCGGGGGAGTCATTTTTACGATATGGGCTGGTGTGGTCAAGCGTGGTCCGTGGCACGAGCGTAGAATTTTGGCGTGGAAGAATCCCATCGATCAGCGAACGCTCACGCTTTGCATTCCTTTCTGGATGATTTGATTTTGGTTTCCCACTGCGATGTCCAAACAGACCGGCTTTTATGCGGGTGACATGGGATGCGCACTCAGTGGTCAATTCACAGTCAGTCCTGGACTCCCCCCGACTCATCAGAATCAGCAGCGCAGAAAACGATGATAATCTTTGTGGTGTCGACGCAAACATTTACTCCAATTATTTCATTCAATTTGAACTCAGCCCCTATAAAGATTGAAGCCCAATCTCCGGACAACACGAGCCCCCCCACTTTCCCCCGCGCCATTCGTCACTCATGCCAGCTCAGTTTATTGGCGCAGGTGTGTCATAAAGTGAGAAGAATAACACGCATCATTGGTCGACACGGTCCACAAACGATGATGGACTGCCCCCCCCGCTCAACTTTTTCCACCCGTCGCCCAGTTGAGTTCTTTTCGGCTCAAACGTCTCCGGCTTTAATTGCGTAGTCGCTCACTGGACCGATCCGACCATCCTTCTCCGCTAACCCCGCTGAAGAATCCCATGCAGGCCTTTTTCCATGCTTCAAACCAGGCCATTTGTCACAGCCCACAGACACTCGGCCCTATTGCGGAGGATTTTATTTCAAGTATGCGGGGGCGGGTGGTCTTAAGCGACGCCAAGGGCCGGGGCCCTCCGAGTCAAATGTGGAGAAAAAGATGAGCAGGTGGGTGAAGTACTGGACGTGGGTTTATTCAAGAGGCTAAGAAGATTAGTTTGGCTGTCAAATGCGTGTGTAGGTCTGCATTCAAGGCGTCTGCCACTGCCGGCGGCGGCTCACAACTGGAGATGTGCTGTGGTTTCTCGGTTTTATCTGTCTTTTAATTTGCCTGTTACAGGAAGTGGCTGACACACTGAGATTTCTGCTTTTGTTTTCATCTGGGGAGAAACAAAATATAAAAAAAAAAAAAAAAAAAAAAAAACGAACGAATAACATACACTATCAGATAGTTCAGAGAATGAAATCTTTATGAGAAAGAAAAACAACAAAAAAAGTAAAACGTTAGTTGTAGTTTCACTGGAATAAAGTTGGAATTTTAATGAGGGAATCTCAAATTTCTTAAGTAACATGTACAGTACAAATTCTTGTCACGTTACGTACCACTATTATGGAAAATTAAGACTACTGTGCTTTAAAATTCACATTTTCTCTCTAATGTTACCAAAGTTTGCACCTAACGTTAACACGATCTCAAAATAATCGAGCTGTATTCTTTTAAAATGTAATTTTTTTCTCATAATCTTACACTTTTTATCCATAAAATATTCCAACAATTGATCATAACGTAGACATAAATATAACAGAAATATAACAACTAAAATTTAAGTTAATAATAAAAAAAAAAGACACTTTTCAAACTTTGGCCTAATGTTACTTCTTTTTCGGCACCAATTACATTTTTTTTTTCATGTGACCACATCTAAAAGTTGACGTTTTCTTGAAATAATAACTATTTGTTCAAATACTTTTTTTCCCTTGAAATATGGAGGGGGGGAAAAAAAAAACATTTTCATGGTATTAAGACATTTATGATTCCGACTTGATTTTTACAAAAACAAGTTTTCCCTTGTAATTTTCCAACTAGTCTTGTAAAATCCACATTATTCCCCGACTATTTTCTTGCAGTCTGACAAAGATATTTTAAAATTCCCGAATTCTTGGAGCATTCCAACGTTTTCTCGCAAGATTAAGATCTTTTTTTTTTTTTTCTTGAATCATTAAGCTTGATTCTCAAAAATGAATGTTTCCTGGTGTTCTGTTATTTTCTGTGTTCACTGTGGTCCTAAGACGCATTGGTGGATAAAATTTAAAATTTTCCCATAAACTAGAATCTGATAAATGCAATGAGTGTACGACAAGCTGTCAGAGTGAGCCTCTTTCATAAAGAAGAAAAGAAATAAACTGGCTCGTCAATAAATGCAGCAGTCTCCACTTTATGACGTCTGAAGTGGCTTTCAAAAATGCATTGCAATTTTTGGTGTTCATAAACTGAGCCCGCCAATCATTCTGAATATATGTTTATGTCACTCCTCTCTCCAGTCAATTGTTTGTTTGTTTTTTTTTCATTTTGTTTTGCGAGCCTGACTTTCACCAATTATCTGTTCTTCCTGCAATCTGCGCCTCGCGCTGTGCAGTAATTTCATTTCCTCTCATGTCTCGGCTAATGATTTTTATTATTTTTTTGCCTACACGCACACACACACACACACACACACACACACACACCACACACACACACACACACACACACACACACACACGTGGCCTTATCTGCACAGGCCTGCTTGCCGAGGTTCCAAACAACAATTTCTCCGCGTTGTGTCGCTCGCGGATGACAAAATGGTGAATCCTGGCGCAGTTTCACAAAAATCATTTTACACTCGAGTCAAGCTTGGAAATTCCCACAATGCACGTCATGAAAACAATGAGTCCCACCCCAGGGGCAAAGAATCCCTGCAATCGATCATCACGGAATACAAATACAGCAATCCTCTGCCACATTGCGATTCTTGCGTCACGGATTCACGATATTGCCTCTTTTTTATTCCAGTTGTTAAAGTTAAAAGTTTGGACGTGCGCTCTCTCAATATAATATAATGTTTACACGCCTGCCATGATAGCACATTTTTTTTAGTACAATATACTTTCAATAATTTTGTTTTTTTATCCTAATGCCACTGATATAACGATATCAGAGCATATTAAAGATGTGCTTACATGTGTTCAAACAAAGTGCTGAACTTCAGAAAATTAAAGTTGCCTCTTTTCCGTTTGGCCATCTTGACACAACGGTGAACTCGCAAAGAATTTTACAACTCTCGACTGAACCGTTTTAGGGCTGACGGATGCCTTTTCCAAACCTTTTGTTTTGGTCCATAACGGCGTTTCCCATATAATATGCACTTAAAAAAAAAAGATCCCAGTGGGAACTTCACACTTAGCCTTTGTGCATCTTCACTGAAACTGCTAGCATTTTGCCATTTTGTGATAAATTAATGCACTAATTGCATTCCTGACTGTGCATTTATGATCTTGGACCAACTGAGTGTGGAAAAGACAAATTTGAGATTACGACAGGTGTTCAATTTGTTCAAACTAAAATGAAGAAACCCAGAGAGAAAAATATTTCCTTCATCTCTCTTTCACCTAAACCGCCTTCCTTCTGGAGACATGATGATGATCCAATTTAGTTTTATTTATCTCTGGGCACATTTTTCCACCGACTTTACTTACAGATCATCAGATTTATCATACAGAATTTCACACAGCGACTGCACTGAGGAAAAAGCACACTCTGTAATAATGCTCTTGTCAAGGTGAAAAAAAAAAAAAAAAGCCAAACATTTGAGGTAACATTGACGTTATGTTTGTTATAGAAGACCAAGATGAAGCTCACCCATTTGAGCTTCGCCTTCGTCTTTCGGGTCCCGCAACTGGGTGGCGTTGCCTCGCATTTCATGATGAAAAGCGACTCCACTTTACCGCCCTCTTTTTTCAATTGACCCCTGCGTGGATATTGCGCAATCCGCGTCACTGACCAATCAGAGGCCAGAGATCTGCATAAACCAAAGCCCGTTTTTGCTCCCGCCATTTTCTCAGACAACATTGCGTGGTCCAGTAGAGGTTTAGTTAGCGTTTTATCGCGTATTTGGGTCATTTAACAAAAAATATGGTTAAGAGGTGTAGTCACGTACTTTATAATAGTGACGACAGGTATCCTGAAAGGCTAGTTGGCGGAGTTCCATTCGTACCCTTTCCAAAACCGAAGACCCAGTACGAAAAATGCCTTCGATGGATCAAACTTTGTGGAAGACCGCATCGTCAACTAAATCCATCTAATATCAACCGGAACACATATGTTTGCACCAAGGTATGCCCTATATTTGATTTTCAATACATGTCTCGTATAAATGAATTCGAAGTTCTTCGCTAGCATAACACCGCTACGTGTGAACGATTGACACACTTATTCTTTGTTGGGGGATATTTAGCGATGATCGGACTGCACAAACGTATTGATTTCTTGCTGGCTCGCTTAACCAGACTGTGTTTGCACGAATATGTGCCCTAAATTTGATTTTTAATACACGTCTCGTATAAATGAATGAGACGTTCTCCGCTAGCATAACACCGCTACGTGTGAATGATTGAATGAAATCAGAAGCATGGCGTCTCTCTCAGTTAAGAATGTATTGTATTTAGAATCTATAATATATCATTGATTTGAATGAAATCAGAAGCAGCGAGTCTGTCTCAGTTCAGAATGTATTGTATTGTATTTGCCATTTTTACGAATTGTTTGTCTTACGTCAGCGCACGTGGCGTGACGTCACTTCAGGAGGCGTGGTTAAGTGCCCTGTACGGAGGGGTCAATTGGGCGTCGCATTTTGCAACCGGTGTCTTGGCGCTCCTCAGTCGAACGCGCCACTTCCGCATCCACGCATCGGTGACGTAAGCACGTTGCGAATTTCACGTCGCCGCCGTTTTCTGTCTTCGCGGCTGAGTCGCAGTTTTGCTTTTCAATGTTTTTTTTGATGCGCAAAGTACAAGTTTCGACCCAAAAACTGTGATGTGAGACCGGTTATTGTGAGACTTGCGCACACACGTAGGTCAGCAATTTTATCCACCAGTGGCATCTTTGAAAATGCTTCTTATGACGTGGAATGCCCGTCAAATGAGACCCCTGATCACCATTTAATAGTCAATAGCTTTACATGAACACTTCACTTAAATGTAGGAAAATAATAATGCAGTACTTAATGATACGTTGCGCATGAAAGTAAAAAATTCCACCTAACTCTGCACATTGGCCTCATATTTCAGAGATTGTGGATTTATATTCGAGTTTAGCTTGGAGCTTGCATGCCCATGTTTTCTCTGGCCACTCCAGTTTCCTCCCACACTGAAAAATTATGTATGTTAGAGAATTAAATAGTCTAAATTGTCCATTGCTTTGATTCTGAGTGCGAATGGTTATGTATGAAATTTTTGGATCATCTGGCCTTGTTTGATATAAGAAGGTCATCTTTCAAAATTTGCATACAGATATTGTGTGTGTGTGTGTGTGTGTGTGTTTCCTTGGCATCAAGCGTGTGTTTGCGAGAGCAAGCTGAGGACACAGTGTGACGGAGTGCAAGTGTCACGCCGGCCTACGTGCCGGGTGGCGGGATTGTAGACTGATGTCATAAATAGACTGCTCACCTCTGAAGCCTGGCCTTGGGCATGATGCATGCTGGGAAAAAAAGACAGCAACAAAAAAAATCTCCTATACTGGCAAAAGTGACCTGAAAAAGAAAAAAAAAAAATAAGTGAGAAAAGTTCAGTTCCAGACAGAAATGTTCGTATCACATCGGGATACTGTACAGTATGTGCAGGGATGACAATTTTTCACGGGTTCGTGGAATTCTGAGTTTTTTCAGCTGAAAATGTCATTTTTGTGAAACCTGTAAATCCATTGAGAAAAATGTTGGGGGCGGGGGGATACGGCTTGACGTGGCGCATGGCTGTGATCAAGACCTGCCGCCAGCATCGATCGGCAACGCTCGTCGTGAAATTAGTCGCAGCTGTGATAGGGGAAACGGCACTGCTATCTGTTTGCATTAAATTTGGTCTTTGTAATAACGACAACATTCCGATTTCCGGCAGCATTTTGGCGGTATTTTCACTCTGATGTTAACATTTCATAGAGAAGCATTCTGTTTACTACCGCATAGTTCCAACTTATAGACATACAGTACGTGCGCATGTTACCGAGCGGTCTGCACGTTTGCCAGTATGGCGAAAGTCTCGGAGCGAGAAGATGAAAATCGTGCCAGGGAAATTGATAAAAACCACGGAGTAAAAAAAGTGTTTCAGATGTACACGGCTTGAAAAAAAGTGTAACCGTGCAGATAGGAACGAAAACTGTATTAACGTGTCTCACACAACACGTACAAAAAGTGGACGTTCCCGGCAAAGTGCTGTGCACTCTGTGTTGCGATATGATCAATTATGGAAGCCGAGGAGCAAAAAATATCCAGGAGCATATCCAAACCAGGAAACACAGAACTAATTTGGATGTAAATTTCTCAAATATTATATAATTGACAACTGTTAATACGATTAGGCCTATCTGTAGTCCTCGCCCTGTAGATCACGCATTTTATTGCTCACTTTTATATTTCATTATCTCTTTCTCTCTCTCTCTCTCTCATATATATATATATATATATATATATATAAATTACTTGTGCAACTTGTAAGTGCAGTAGCCTATTTGATATAAATTTCACCCAGTCTACATTTTTATGTCCTAAGTTTGGCAAAATTATTTTTGGTTGTTTGGACTCATATTTTGAGTTTTCAAAATGTTATGATTGCCCAGTATTTGCACTGTTAGAAGTAACCAGAAGTCATCATTTAACAGTATGTTTCATAAAAAATTTTCATGCCGGGGGGCAGACATTTTCAGTATTTTTCCAAATTGGTCATTCTCATCCCTGTATGTGTAAATACTGCATAATTACTAATATACAGATTTTGAAGTACTTTTACTCAGCTGAGAACTTCCTCCTTTTACCTCACTCTTGTGCATATAATTCATGTGAATACCGCATAATTACTAATATACAGCTTTTGAAGAAGTTTTACACAGCTGAAAACTTTCTCGTTTTACCTCACTCGTGTATATGACTCACACGGTCATCTGATTCTGTCCGTGAACGACAATCTATGCGTGACATTCAATAAAAACTACAATGAGAGAAATTTTTACTCCCGCTTTGGTGGTTCCCAAAAATGAAGAAGACAAAATTGCATCTGTTTTTGGGAGGAAGAAGCCCTTTACGGCATATCGGCATTAATACGCCTTCTATGTGGTGTGGCGTTATTGGCCCGATGGGAGAGTTGAGCACAGATGTCGCACAATAAATATTTCACTCCAACTGGAAAAAGATCCCCGGTCCAAAAGACGGCCGATGCGGCGAGCCGATGCTCGGCTGTGTCGTTTCGAGTATCGATTAGCTCAGCTGGAGATGACTGCTGCTGCCTCATTTTCCCACGAGAATCGCAGCGACATTAAAAAAAGACGCACTTTCTTTTGTACAGCTTTGGCGCCATTCATTGACTGGTATTTGATGGTTTCTCACCTTAAAATAAATAAATAAATAAAAGGACGAAACTGATCCATGAGGGGAAATCTGGAAAAACACGTCCCTCCGTTGTTCCACCAGCCACCCACCATAATTCCGCTCACCATCAATTAAGCCGTACATTGTTCCATCCATCTATCAATCAGTGGGTTGACGCGACCATCCATTCATCATCCGTATGTTGTTGCGTCCGCCCAGTCAATATTTCACCCATTCATCATTCCGACAACCCATCTCGCCCCCCATCGGTTCATCCGTTGTCCGTCTATTATGCCATCCATTCTTCCATACTTCCATCAATGCAATCATCCACCCGTCATTTCATCAACCATCTACCAGCCCATCCGTCGCTCCATCCAGACATCCGTTGTGTCCGTCATCCATCTTTCCAAACACCCATTCGTTCATTTGTCATTCTCTCATACAACTAATGGACCGATCCGTAATTCCACCCACCCATCGATTATCCAATTCATCATTACCCTCCCTCCCATCCATCCATCCATCGACCATCCGTCGCTCCAACCACCTCCGATCCTTCCAATCATCACGATCAAAATGCTTTCACCCGTCCATTCCTCAATCCATCCGAACATTTGGTCACCCTTCCATCATTCCATCCACCCGCCAATCTACAGACCCATCCGACCATTCATCGTTGCATCCATCGTTCCATCTACCTTTCTTTTAGTTACGTATATTGATGTTAAAGCCATACACAACATCTTTTTCAGTCTTCAAGAGTCAGGGAACCGTTTGGGGTGAAAAAGCCCTTCTCTGTAGCTCCTTTCCAGATAATCCGTACTAGGAGTAAACTGGGCTGGACCAACCAACCCATCCAGAGTCCAGATTCTCGATAAACATACAATGTCTTAAGAGTTGCTGTTAAAACAAGAAGCAACCCTCAGAAGAACCAGATGAGGAAAGACGACCTTGTAGCTCAACTGACTTTATCGAGTTGTTGTCAGGCAACCGCATTGATCAGTTTACATCTAGTTCCAGGAATGCAGCCACTTCCTTCGGGCGTTTACGTAGGTCCGTTATGGTCAGTGTAGCAGGAGCCGCTGCGCAGATGAAGTTGTGCTTCGTATCGTGAGGGCCCTGTCCGCATTTCGGGAAGAGGTTGACGATAGTATTATCATTATGAGCCATATAGTACAGTGAGCATGCGGGTTCGTCCAGAGCGGAGTTGCGACAGTTTGGATCTTGTGGCCCGCGGAAGATCAGTTTCGGTTTTGTCCACCTCGGGGGTTGGATAGCCACCAAGGATGACGACCGGTTTGTAGCCGGCCTCCGCATCTTCAACGCCGTCTCGGTAGGCTTGTTTGTTGAACACCACGTCGGTGGGGATGTCTTGACCGTATTTGCGGACGTCATGGCGAAGTAAGCGCGGTTGAGGCGGTTTGTTTGAAATCCCGATGGCACGGGTGCGCGGGTAGTTGGCAGCGCAGTACATACTGCCGGGCGAGTAGTTAGGTTGTGTTGCTTCACTGGGAGGATTTTGGTCTCACAATGCACTTTATTATGTGTGGTCATTGTACAAGCCCATTTTGAAACCCTCAGTGTCTCTTTCGTCCCACACAGTGCTGCATAGACAACTACGAGGAGATGGTGAAGATCCTACTGGATCGCGGAGCTTGCGTCAACGCTCAGGACAACGAGCTGTGGACGCCGCTGCACGCTGCCGCTACCTGCGGCCACGCAGGCCTTGTCAAGACACTCATTGCACAGTAAGACCACGTGGACTGTGCACAGATTTACAGTACAACAAAGCGGTGGTTCTTAAGTCCTCATTTGGCCGGCCGTTTTCTCCACCAGTGGTGCTGATCTGCTGGCGGTCAACTCTGATGGGAACATGCCGTACGACCTTTGCGAAGACGACCCGACGCTGGACATCATTGAGACGGCCATGGCCAACAGGGGTGCGCTATTTATCTTGAAAATGTGGCTTTCTGCTGCTCCATGGTTATCCCCACAGTTGGGAATTTTAATTATTGCAAACCATTGCAGCAAATTCAAACAGACCATGGTAAATGTGTATTCATATAGACAAATCTTGTTTTCCTTTCGGCTTGTCCCGTTAGGGGTCGCCACAGCGTGTCATCTTTTGCCATGTTAGCCTATCTCCTGCATCTTCCTCTCTCAACACCCCAACTGCCCTCATGTCTTCCCTCACAACATCCATCAACCTTCCCTTTGGTCTTCCTCCTCTCTCTCGCTCTTTTGCCCGGCAGCTCCATCCTCAGCAGCCTCCTACCAATATACTAACTCTCTCGACTGTGGACATGTCCAAATCATCGAAGTCTGCTCTCCCCATCAAATCTTTTCTCCAAAACATCCAACTTTGGCTCTCCCTCCAATGAGCTCATTTCTAATCCTAATCCTAATTCTAATCTAATCTGGTCACTCCGAGCGAGAACGTCAGCATCTTCATTTCGTCTACCTCGAGTTCTACTTCCTGTTGTTTCTTCAGCGCCACCGTCTCTAATCCGTACATCATGGCCGGCCTCCCCGCTGTTTCGTAAACTTTGCCCTTCATCCTAGCGGACACTCTTCTGTCACATAGACCGCCAGACACCTTCCGCCAACTGC
Organism: Syngnathoides biaculeatus; assembly: GCF_019802595.1. Lineage (NCBI taxonomy): Eukaryota > Metazoa > Chordata > Actinopteri > Syngnathiformes > Syngnathidae > Syngnathoides > Syngnathoides biaculeatus. The sequence continues at coordinate 24,782,962 of NC_084649.1, forward strand.
TTGGACTCGTTTCTTCACTTCCTTCCCACACTCTCCATTTCTCTGGATTGTTGACCCCAAGTATTTGAAATCATCCACCCTCGCCATCTCTTCTCCCTGTAGCTTCACTCTTCCCCCTCTACTTTTCTCATTCACGCACATATATTCTGTTTTACTTCAGCTAATGTTCATTCCTCTCCTCTCCTTTCCTTTCCAGTACGTGCCTCCATCTTCCTAATTATTCCGCCACCTGCTCCCTGCTTTCACTGCAGATGACAATATCATCTGCGAACATCATAGTCCAAGGGGATTCCAGTCTAGCCTCATCTGTCAGCCTATCCATTACTACCGCAAACAGGAAGGGGCTCAGAGCGGATTCCCTGATGCAATCCCACCTTCACCTTAAATTCTTCTGTTACGTCTACGGCACACCTCACCACTGTTCTGCTGCCTTCATCCATGTCTCGTACTATTCTAACATATTTCGTCGCCACACCAGACTCCTGCATGCAGTACCGCATAAAAAAAAATAAAATAAATAAAAGGTCTTAGCTGAAATAAGAGTAAACTCTCATTCATCCACCGGAAAAATCACTTGACTGTACATTGCAGCAGTGTGTGAGCATCTTTTGGCATTTTAGATTATTTCTCAAGGTTCTGTTTATTTCACTTGGGCACGGTGGTGATGATCATGAAAAACTGGCAAGGAAGGATGGCGGTGAGTCGACGGGAGTACTTTGCAGTTATAAAGTCGGCTCAAGCAATATCGAATGTGAATGAAGAAAAAAACACTTTTTACCTGCTCCAGTGCTGATTTTTTGGGGGGCTAGTAAAAGAGATTAAAAGGGCTCAAAAGATGTACAACGAAGACGTGGATGCATCCAACGCTTTGCTGTGGTTTGGTAGTCGGCACCAACAGACGCATTTTAGAGTTAAGTAAGCTCGCCACGCGTTCTCTCACCTCCTAACTTGCTGACATTGAATTTCCCTCAAGTGAACAAAAGTTTTTAGTCTGGGAGACTCGGGTCTTAGTCAAAGGGAAACTCCTGCGGTTTAGTTGAACATGCGACACAAAAAAAAGCTTCTCAGGCAGACTCTTATGCGGCATGCAGATAGCGCGACGGTAGGTGAGAAGAATGACAATAAGAGCATCAAACGGGCGAGCGCAGCAACACTAATTGCTCTTGTCGCGTTGCCAAGACCTCCAGAGATGACGCAGCGGCGAGGAGACTGGCTGTCCTCTGTTTTAATAGAAAACACGTTGCACTCCACGGAAGCGGCGCACTTATCTGAGGACGTCACTTTGCTGCAGTGATGAGCCAAATAGAAATAAATGAACTCGTTGCTCGTATCAGCCAAAAATGAGAGGTGAGCATTTGGCTCGAGTTTAAGAAATGGCGTTCATTAAAATGATATTGTTGCCTCGGCTAAACAAACATTCAGATGAATAATGGAGTCAATTCAACTCAAATTTCACCCATCTTAGTTAAAATGACATCAGTACATTTCTTTGCGCCGGAAACCAGGTCAGGGTGTAGCCCCCGCCTCCTGCCCACAGTTATCTGGGATAGGCTCCAGGACTACTGCTACCCTTGTGAGGATAAGTGGCTCAGATAATGGATGGACGGACTCCTGATAACGTTTGACATTTTCAGAAGTTCAATTAACTGGTTTATTATTACCGTCACAGAGGGATGAATGAGGTAATTGTCAGTAACGTAAAATAAAAAAATAATGAGACGTTAATGCTGGGGGAAAAAAAAAAAAATGTTCAAAGCTTGTTTGGTATCAGGAGAAATAAAACTAATACCAGATAGGATTATTAAAATAAAAAGCAAAACTTGTTTTGATTGTTGTTTTCTTTTTCTGTTACCGCTGGGAGAATACAATAACATCAAAAATTATTTTTTTGGGTGAAAAAAAAAAAAAATCTATGATTTTATTTCAAGATCACGTTCAATAGCTGTAATTTGTCTCATGAATTATAAAGGAGAATCTTTGAGGAACAGTTACGTGACGTTGCAACCGCTGTTATCCTAGTTCCCTGTTTCCCAGAATACAAAAGGACATCATCAAAATTCCCGCGAGATGCTGTTGCTCACATATTCACTGTACTGCCCACAGTTGTCCTCATCCTGAGCGCTAACAACTTTCTCTCTGCAGTGAACAGAATAACAACGCAGGAATGGTGTAAGTGTGGATGGAATTTTACATTATAATTCTTAAGGGAAAGCGCTGCTGTAGCGTGCTTTTCTTCTTTTTAAGTTGTTGCTGGTCAAGACGGATTTTAATTGAATTTGGTCAAAAGTGGAGTCCGCCCAATATTCGTCATTTCGAATAGATGGCTTCTCAAATCCCGGCCAGCGTCATGTGTCAAACCGCAAATCTGCGGCGCTTATAGACGGCTGCGAAAAATCAATAATGCGGCAATTAGCACTGTTTGCGCCTTCGATCGGCAGGCATCACCCAGGAGATGATCAACGAGACCCGGGCCTCCACAGAGAGGAGGATGCTCGGAGATATCCAGGAACTGGTGCGGCTCGGCGACGACGTCAACCGTCAGGACTCGCAGGGAGCCACGCTGGTACGTTTTGGGAAAGATGGCAGTGCCGACTTCCAGAGGGACGTTCGGTTCGGTCCGATCTCGCCTGAACGGTTGAATCCATTCCGTGACCAAGCTTGTAACTCAGTTGACTGGAATATCGCATCACTTTTCAAAATTATGTACTGAAATGCTCTTTGAACAGTCGAGTCTCCCAAATAACCTTTTAAAAATTTCGATAAGAGAAAAATGGCGCTCAAAAATTCAAAGCACAATAGAAGACATACTACATATTTATGAAAGCAGGAAACCGTTAGAAATCGTGAAAAAAAAGGTGCTATTTTAAGTGACTTAAAAACGATGTCTCATTTAAGAAATGAAATTGAGTCATGCGTTATTCAGATGATTTTTTTTGCAGTGCTTAAAAAGTGAATGTCCGGGAAAAACAGGACATCTGGTCGGCCCAGTTAGCGTACGTAGACGGTGCCTGAGAAACCCACTGGACTACGAAGAGACCAGGACATGGTTCTAGTCTGAAAGCTTTATCCTGCTGCATTCTGCATCCTAACCAATGAAACAAAAGTGTGCCAGAATGTTTGGCGAAAAAAAATCCCAGCGAAGAGGACATGCGGAAATTGTCCCGAGTTATGTAAGGCTAATCCTTTTGTTTTGAAGAGAAATGCTTTTTATGTATCACTTGGAGGACTTTCCTTCCTGTGTAGTCTGATTGAGCCACGGTGGGAGACATACGATAAAGTTGGGGGAGGTTTGGGGAATTTGTCCAACAAAATTCAGCAAATCTGCAGTTGTTGCTTTAATAGGGGAGGTTGGCGGGATATTATGAAAACGTTCACTTGTAACAGAACGGGCGCTACGATTTTTGTCTCGCAGCTGCACATCGCGGCAGCAAACGGCTACATGCAGGCGGCCGAGCTGCTGCTGGAGGGGGGCTCTCGGATGGACCTGAGAGATTCAGACGGATGGCAGCCGCTACACGCCGCGGCCTGCTGGGGACAGGTGAGACCAGACGGCCGCACAAAAAACAAACAAAACAAAACAAAAAAAAAAACGACAGGCTCAGAGACTCCCCCCTTTGCCGTCAATGTAAATGAAAGCTTTTTGCTCTTTTAGATGCACGTGGCCGAGCTGCTGGTGTCTCACGGAGCCAGTCTCAATGCCAAGACCTTCCTGGAGGAGACCCCCATTGGTATACTCGTACCTTACAAAAACGTGCGGCCATCTTATTCTCGTAATAACAATTTTCCTCCATCTTACATTTTAAGACCTGTGCGAGGACGAGGAGTTCAGAACTATTCTGCTGGACCTGAAGCACAAGCACGACACCATCATGAAGTCCCAGCTCAAACACAAGACCTCGTTGTGCCGACGGACCTCCAGTGCAGGCAGCCGCGGGTGAGCGCTGACACCTGCTGGCCGCCGCTGCAACTACACGCGGTGCACGTTTGGGCCGGGTCCGATAAGATGGCGGCGCAACCATTCCGCGTTTTCACCGAAGCTTCCTCACCCGCAGGAAGGTGGTGAGGCGAGCCAGCTTGTCCGACAGACACAACCTGTGCCGCAAGGAGTACGAGACGGAGGCCATCGTGTGGAGGGGAGGCAGGGAGGAGGAGGACAAGGAGGACAAAGAGAAGGAGGCCGACCAGGAACATTTCCAGGTGCTCCACGTGAGTCATCTCATCATTAGCATGTGTCGCAAACAATATTTCTGATTGGCAGCAGAGCCACATTTCTTATCTCCAGTCTAAGGAGGGCAGTACGTACGGAGGGGGGGGGGGGGGCGCACGTGTCACTGTCTATTATTAGTGGCGAGGAGGACGTTAATGAGCTGCACATTCGATTTTCTGCAGCTTCTAATGTTCTCTTGAGCTCTCCGTGTGTGCTCAATCTAATCTCCTTTCAGGTCAGCTCGGTTCAGCCCTTTCAGACAAAACACAAACAATGGCAATTGCGGAGAGCTCTGCGGGGAAAAAGGTTGACTCAAGGATGCGGGACAAAATCGTGGTGCTCAATGAACCATTAAACGTCGGCCTCACAGTTCTGAGGAGCCGGGTTCAATCCCAGCCCTCCCTGCGTGGGTTTACTCCCACATCCCCAAATTGGACACTCTAAATTGCCCCTCGGTGTGATTGTGAGTGGGGCTGTTTGTCTCTATGTGCCCTGCGATTGGCTGGCGACCAGGTCAGGGCGTACCCCGCCCGCCTGCCTCCTACCCGGTAGTAGACTGAGGACTCGCTGTGCTGTATTGAATGAATACTTTGCTCACTGTTCAGGTCAAGCCCGCAGAGGCGGTGGATCCACCCGACCAGACCAAGCTGCCCACCATCCTCAAAGACGGCAGCAGCAAGCACAACGGCCTCATCGCTACATCTACATGCGTCCCCCCGCAGCCCCCCGCCAACGGCAAAGCCGGAGTCGACAAGAGCCCGCTCGCCACCAGCTCACCCGGCCAAGATGAAAATTTTCCTCGCGAGAGAGCTCAAACTCTGTCAGAGCTAAAAAAGCAACGGGCGGCGGCCAAGCTGTTGAACCATCCCCTGTTCAACGGTCACCTGGGCAACGGTTCCACGGACTCCTTCAGCGACGCCAAATCCCTTTCGGACGACCCCCGCATGCCGCTGGTCTCGTCCAACGGCAGCGCCGTGTTCTACACGCCGGCGAGCGGCGAGCCGCCGCTCCTCAGACTCAGGCAGCCGGTCGATGAAGAGCAACCCAAGTCGCGGACCTGCTGCTGCGTGTCGTAGCGCCGACGTCGCACCGGGACGCGGAATTGCAAACGTTTGCACAGGAGAGGCGAAGGGGAGTCAAATAACTTTTGCTCCAAAAAGTGGACTTTCTACGTGAAGGGAGGTAGCAAGTGTAGCAGGCGAACAAACGGAGGCTTTGGACTCAATTTGGAGACGAGGACGGACCACGACGACGGAGGGCTGAAGACAATTCGAGGTAAAAAGAGGAACCTCCAAAGTCGACAGATTTCAAAACATTTTTTTTTGGGGGGGGGGGGGTCGCAATCATGATGGACACAACTACAACATTTTATGTTCTCAAGTGAAAGGTTCAGAGGTACCGGTCAAAAAATTCACCGCCATGTTCCGCCCGCATGCAATGTTGAAAAGTTGTCATTTCGAGCACATCCGGTTCAATTTGGTCTCAAGCAGATTAAAACAGTTTTTAAAATAACACCTTAGAAAAGACCAAAACAAAAAACAATATAAATGGACTCTCCAAAGTTAAAAGGAAATGGATCCGTCCCACGATGGTGCTTGACTTCTAACTTTACTGAAAGAATTCGTTCCGGGTCATCTTTGAGGTGCTCACTGGTGTCCTTTTAGATCAGGGGTGACAAACACATTTTTGCCACGGGCCGCATTGTAGCTGCGGTTTCCTTCTGAGGGCCGTTATGATTGAGAAACAATCCAAAAAATTTTAATCGCCTCATTATCTTTACCCTGATTTGGAACCAGAACTCAAGTTCAATGGGTTTTTCAACAATTGTTCATGTTAGGTTACGCAAAAGTGCTTGCGATATCTCAAACTTGTCATTTATGACATGGCAATTTGAAATCTTAACAGAAATCCTGTAAGTTGACACGCATAATATGCCTTCGCGGGCCACATGAAACCAGATGGCGGGCCAGATCTGGTCCTCGGGCCTTGAGTTTGACACCTGTGTTGTAGATGCTCACTGAACTCAAGGCTCAGATTTCAACGGACTTTTACGGTTCAGTGGTACCTTGACTTAAGAGTCGAATTCATTTGGCTCAATTTACTCGTATCTCAAATTGTGAGCGAGATGGAATATGACACATAAAAGAAAAAAATTTTTGAAATTCCACCGGGCGACGCCTCATCAGAAAAAGTTGGTGCGCTCGTAAGCTACGTATAGAAAATGATGTTTGAATCCCAAATTGGACCACCATTTCTTGTGTTCGACTTTGGAGGTTGCGCTCTACTTAAGTGAACATTTGAGATTATTATTTTTAACTTGAAGGAAAAGTCATCATCGCGTCGGTCATAAATTCCCACATATCAAAAGACGTAAACAGCGCTTTGAACGTCATGAATTAGTGAAGGGAAGGAATGCCATAAAAGTGTTATTGTGTAATCTGACCTGTCACCATCTCTTTTATATACTGTACGTCTACAGCCAACTGATATTTGTATTGATCCCGTCAACCGTGCGTTTTATTTATTACATGAGGGATCTGTTCCTACATTGAAGTGTATTTATTGTTGCGGATGGTGTGTGAATGCGAACGGGGGGCGGACAAGACACAGGAAAGCAACTTTTTCCTTATATCACAGCGGAAGGTTTAATCGCGACATCCCTCCAAAATAACACAAAAAGGCCGCAACAGAGGATCCGCCACTTGGCGGACTTTTTACACCGAGCCACCGCATCAGATACCGTAAAATTGGACTGGACTTGCACTGGATAAATGATTCAAGTGACAATTTCATTTTTTTTTTCCCAAGCGGAACAACTGGAGTACAGAATAAGTATGAAAACAAAACAAAAACCGTGAAATCGCGTATATTCTGATCAGAATCAGGCATCGACGACGAAATCAATCAATGAGAGTGGAAAGTGCATCATAAACGTAGTTTGGATAAAGCCTGTCAATGAAACCAGAGAGGTTTACTTTTAATATTTGTCTTATTGACGTTATTGCTAACAAGAAGCTCCCCAAGCTCGTTGTATGATGTATAATGACGACAAATGGCAGATTTGATTTTCTATTCGATTCTGTTGCACTTCCATCTCGACACTTGCAATTTGCGCGTCAAGCCATGTGGGTTGCTTCGCGTGTTCTGTCATTGTAAACGGAGCCATGTTGGAAATGTGCCACTTAAAATGTAGATTTAAAAAAAAAAAAAAACAAACAAAAAGAGCAGATACTGTACAGCAGTGGTCTCAAACCCAATTCACCTCGGGGGCCGCCGTGGGCACTTTCTAACTAACTCCTTGGCCGCACCCTCGGCGCACATGCTTGCAATTTAAATGAGAAATTTAAAAAAAAAAATCTTACTTTTTTTTTTTTTTTTAAAGCACAAAAATAAGACAAGCAAGGAAGCTAATGTAAACAAGCTGTATGCAAAACTACTCATGAAACTCTCCATGGCAGCGGTTCCCAAAGTCAACCTGGGCCCGGACCCCCAACCTCAGCTTTCGCCAATAATGTAGTGCTGGACACAGCTATGCCATTCTGGTACAAAGAAATACTCAATTTTCGTGGCTCACGTACTCTTGCTTTTTGTTTTTGCACAATAAATCAAAATGTGGTTCAACACTGTGAGTGAGAAAGAAGAAAAAAAAAAAAGTTTTTTTGTTCTTCAGAAAAATATTTTATTATTACTGTCACGGACCCTCTGGAAAGACGTTTTTCACCCCCTGGGGGTCCGTGGACCCCACTTTGGCAACCACTGCTCCATGGCAACACCACTGTAACTTTTCACTCAATGAAAACTGTTTCTCCGCTTGCATCAAGCGTGGTCGCTGTCACGCCCCCGAGAGCCACAATCCCCGCCGCGATTGGCAAGCTCGCCAGCTCCGCACACAACACTGCAAAAGTCCCATTCATATAAAACTTCAGGGCCGCACTATCATTTAACTCTGACAGTAAGGTGGGGGCCACAAAATATCATATTGGGTGCCGCAAATGGCCCATGGGCCGCGAGTTTGAGACCCTTGCTGTACATGCATGAAATTGGAATTGGACGCAAATCCAGCCTCGATGACGTTCTGACTGCGACGAGTGTCCTGGCACTCCGGAATATTTACAGCCTTTGCGTTTGATTTAAATTAGGGATGGTCATGCAAGTACATTTCTTCGAACGGCCACTTTAGCATTAGCATAATTATCAATGAAAATAGCATCCACGTTGCCTCATCTCCATGCGAGTGCCAAGGAGTCTTCCATTAAAATAAATAAATAAATAAACACACACACACACACACACACAGAGTCCAATTTCGGTGTAGTTGGTTCCTTTAGACAGACGCTCCACCTGCCCTCGTTTGTACAGTTATCAATGATGTGTACAGATGAATTTGTAAATACTAACGTCGTCTGTCCCCATGAACTGCATTTATCTGTTCTTGTTCTTGTTGTTATTGTTGGCGCCCTAACGGAAAACTCCAGAATACACGTAACGATCCTCTTTGGTCATCCTGCTTTATGTGTGTCAGATGCCTGCAAAGTACACTCAGGTGCCAGTCTTAAATGTGTTCCTCCATTGTCTGATTATTATTATTTGGTCCTGAAATGTCAGGAATTCTTTTTTTTTTTTCCTCCATTATTTTTACATCAACTAAATGTCTAACTGCTGTGTGTGTAATAAATTGATACGTCCAATTCCTTCACAACATATACAGTATTTACATGTGATTATCAACAGAGAGACAAAAGGACACAAATATGAAAGAACTACTGACGATTTTGTAATTATTAGACTGACTATATTGATGGCTGCATTCACATATTTTGAATAAATTGTATATTTTGAGAATTCTACATGGTCTCATCTGAATGGGAAACATTGACCTCAGAAGTGTGCATTAATCTCTTTGTTTTTGGAAAGTTTTGCATACATAGATGACAACAATGTGTGGGTGGAAGGGGAATTTAAGACGAGGAAAATCTAATTGAAAAAGTTTTCCAGTTTTCTTCCAAATTCCAAAATCACGTTTTTAGATTAAATCGAAGACTGTCTACGGTTCGATCAATGTAGTAGCAACATTATTGATATTTGTTTGGGATGTATTGATAAAAGTATTGTACCGCCCATTATATTCTAGCACATTCATTAATATTATTTATCACATTTACTGAGCTTTGGCCCACTTGTTTTGTGTTCACTTCTCATATTATGCCGAATTTGAATAATCCTTGCAGAGCACAAGATGCTTGCTACATTATAATTGCCTCACTCAGGAGGATGTAAAGGAAATTATGTGAACACACCCAGTAACTATTTAAATAAGGACGTCGGGTTGGACACCATGAAGTGAGATCGCCAAAGTAAATGTTGAAGAACGCCAGAGTAAACGAAGAAAACCGTGGCAGGCAAAATGAGGGGAACGGGCGCAGAGACAAAAGCAAGAGCAAACACGCCACGCGGACTCCGTCCGACGCAAAGCGTGACCTTGCTGCTGGGTTGCAAGGCCAACTGGCTGCGTTCCAGCTCCTTCCTCCTTCCTCCTTCCTCCTCACTCAAGACCCACCACGATCAGTGCACGAGCAAAGCCGGGAAAGCGTTCGGAGCCGGGAGTTGCTTGGACTCCTGACCGCTGAACAGAGGAGGAGGAGGAACGAGGATGAAGGTTCTCGCAAGAGCAAATCACATGTGAATGGCGACCATGAAGGATGCACTGAGGTGGGGGCGAGGGAGACTTTTACTGCAGCTAGTGAACGCCCTGTTGGAACAACGTCATGGTGAGGACAAACGAAAGCAAACGTGTTCAGTTTTACAGTCTTTTAAGACATGCCAGCTTATGTTGTTCTCCGTCCATCGACCCATTTAGTCCTCAAGTAATGCATGTTTTTCGAATGTGGGAGGAAACCCGAGTGCCCACCCGGAGAAAAGCCACGCAGCCACGGGAAGAACATGCAAACTCCACAGAAGTGGGGCCCGAGATTCAAACCCCGGTCCTCTGAACTGTGACGAAGAGGCTCTAACCAGATACGCCACCCTAAATATCCATTCATCCATTTTCTTCGCTGCTTATCCTCACAAGGGTCGCAGGGAGTGCTGGAGCCGATCCCAGCTGTCATCAGGCAGGAGGTGAGGTACATCCTGAACTGGCTGTCAGCCAATCGCAGGGCACATCCAGACAAACGGCCGCACCATGGGGCAATTTGGAGTGTCCAATTAATGCAAACCGGAGCGCCCGGAGAAAACATGCAAACTCTACACAGGCGGGGCTGGGATTCAAACCTCGGTCCTCAGAACTGTGAGGAAGCGGCTCTAACCAGTTGCTCCACCCTAAATAAATTCACGAAAATAATGACATTTAAAGCGGACATATTATGGAAAAGGGACTTTTACATGGCTTTTCTCCAAATAGTAGAATCTCTGGTGTGCCTGCTCACATATCAAATGTGACAAAGAAAACGTTTGGTTACAGCTGCCTACTTCCGAAACCGTGAGAAAGCCGTTCAGATAACGCAAGTGAAAATACAATCTAATACTCGTTACGGGGACCCATACGCGCTTTGCACTCACCATTTTTACCTGCTCGCTCTGTCCCTGGTCGCCATGGTGATGCATCCACACGCAAGTGTGGGCGGAGCTGTTGCTCATTCTCGGGAGACGCGACCACCCGCTCAAAAATTTCAATGCAGCTCGGGGGGGGGGGGGGAAGGGATGCTAAAATTCTTGATCGTTCTGCTATTTTGACTAGATGATCTCACCAAACTACCCGGGAACTGTTTTAAATCGTAAAAGTGCACGTCTCCTTTTATGGACGTGCAAATACAAAAAGCTAGTGTGAGGCGAGCCAACAAATCTGTCAACAGATCAATGGACAGCAGGACACAAAAGCCTTTGAATTGGATAAAAAAAGCAGCCCTCACATTTAAAAAAAAAAAAAACAAACAATCTCTGGCCTCTGAGTGGTTGTGTCCCCCGGGCACCGTTTTTTTTTAAAAATGTGCATCTTGTACGCAGTGCAATTAAGATTTTAAGTGTCGAAAGAGAAATGAATGGAAAAGTCATTTTCTACTATCAGGTCGAGCATCGGCCTCACAGTTCTGAGGACCCGGGTTCGATCCCGGCCCCGCCTGTGTGGAGTCTGCATGTTCTCCCCGTGTCTGCGTGGGTTTCCTCCCACATCCCCAAAACGTGCAACGTTAATTGGATACTCTAAATTGCGTTTGTCTGGATTTGGCCTGCAACTGGCTGGCAACCAGTTCAGGGTGTACCCCACCCCCTGTTCCTTGACAGGTGGGAATAGGTTCCAGCCCTCCCCGTGACCCTTGTGAGGATAAGCGGCAAAAAAAAATGGATGGATGGATATGTACATCTGACGTAATACAAAAAGATCCGAGTCAGGAAACCGCTGTGCTCTATTGTGTTTATGTCTTTGTTGCTTGTGTAAGCAGGAATGTACGCACCGACCCCTAGAGGGCGCTCCAACGGCCGTCACATTGCTTTCACGGCGGCTGCAAAGCTTTGTTTTTTCCGAGAGCTTCCAGTGTGCGGTTGCGCGACCTGACACCCACCCCCCGCCCACGCCCCCCCCCCCCCGCCTGTCAACAAGCGATGTGCAGGGTGGGCGACACTGTCAGCATGTTCGGACCTTAACTCGCTCTTATCTGGTGTCGACTAACGCATTCGTTTCGGACTCCGCTGAAGTCACGTCGAGGGCGGAACGACGGCCATGTTTCTGAGTCGTGCGGCGACCACGACGACAACGGCGGCGCGTGTCCTCCGCCGCTCTTGCGGCCCACCGCTGACACTAACGAGGGGGTTTCACTGGGGCAGTCCGGGCTGCGTGGGGTGGACGCCTGCGCGCTTCGCGGGACAACGAGCGGAGCCGTACCGGCACCGCGGCTCGACCATCCCGGACTGGCGACACTTGAGCTGGTGCGGCGGCCTGGCGCAGCCGGGGGTTTTGTTTTCAAGCAACCGCGGGCTGTCTACCGCCCCCGTGGCTCCAAAGAAGACCCCCGCCATGGACGACAACAACGCCCAGGTATAAATATACGTTGTTTTTTTTTTTTTTTTTTTTTTTTAAAAGGGTTCTGTCTCATGATGGCGTACTCGAAGAGGGTAGGAGGGAACGGTGTCAAACGGAGGACGGAAATTGACGACAGTACCTCCACATTACGTCATTCAAACGCATCTGGGTCGCGCATGCGCACTCATCAACCTGCAGGTGTACACGTGTAAGGTGACCATGACGTCACACAGATGAAGCTTTGATGTTATTCCCGAAAGTTTTAATATGGCGTCAAACAAGTACAACAGTTGCACAATGCCAAACTTCTGCAGTGAACGCAAGCTAAGTGAGTGGAACCCTCTCTGCAAAAACGAAGTTACTGGCTTTTATTTATTTATCGGATAAGGAAAACATGAGCTTTATGTATGTATGTATTTCCCCAACATCTAAGAATTTGCGCAACACGCTTCCGCATTCTGCAAAACGATGCACTTCATTTTGGTTCGGGTGGAGCCAGAGGGCAAGAGACGAAGCGACTTTAACTTTTGTCCGAAAGCACCACCCCTAAAGAAAACTGCATGTTACAAAGTTTAGGGTCAAACCGTTGTGCCATTTTAACCTGCAAGAAAACTTTTTTCATTATGTTATATGTTATTCTCCCCCCTTTCTAAACATTTGATTATAAAACAAAAAAAATTGAGCACCATACCTAAACAAATGCGGCACCTAGTATTAAATTCATTAAGGTTGTTATATGAAAACGGGCTGCACAAAAAAAAAAAACTAATTACAGAATAATGAGTAAAAGAGACAAAAAGTAAATGTTAAGGCAACAAGACAGAAGGTTGACGGCTTCGGGGCGGAGGTGTGGAAGTGACTTGACTTGTGTGTTTGTGAGAAGCTGTTATCAGTCACAGAGCTTCCACTGTTCCCCCCTCCCGCACGTCGTTCTGTGGCCGCCCGCTCACATGACCCTCCTAAAGCCGCCGGCCGCCCCCGCCTTTACTTTGAGTCGGCCTCGGTGGCCCCTGTGAAAAGCGCCGAGCCCGCGCCAACATTCTCGATTGGGCCTTGTCGACAGGGCCGCCGAGCTCCTGGATTGATTTTACCCTCCCACAAGTGTCACAATCATGGTCAGTGTTAAAATACTGTCGTGTAGTAGGTCCAAATGTTCAATAAAAAGGAGGAGGCAATTTTGGTTCCTGATATGAATTTTAATCTTATTGTAATCTAGTGTAACATTATGAACAACTTGAAAATTAAAATTGTGCCTTAATAGGGGATGATAAAGATTCAATTTCAATGTACTGTATTGCACAAAAGTTAAAAAAAAAAAAAGTTTATCCCACTAGTGAGCAAACACTGGTGGGTTAAACTTACAATGTCAAGAATGTCCAATAGTATTAATAAATGTAGCTTTTATTTTGAAGTTGACCGTCTCGCCATGTCATGGTTAGACAATTCATAATCGTCGTAGCGTCTGCCTCGAATTCAAATTTTTGGCCATCTTGAGCGGGTTAGGGTTTGTGAGCCTGCACGACCGACCAATCAGACAGAACAACGGCGACGTACAAAGTCGGTGCTTACAGCCTAATTTTGCGTTTCACGCATTAACCGTATTTGCTTCCATTAAGTCGCAATTCAAGATCACACTTATTAATTCACATTTATTCAGTCAGGCCTTTTTCTGGGGTACAAAGTCTGTTGAAAAGTTGTTGCACTGAAAATATTTATCCCTAACGTGAAGAATGGGTGGATGAAAAATGGGAAGGCAGTTGGTCCTGATGACATACCGGTAGAGGTATGGAAGCAATTTGGAGAGATGGCTGTGGAGTTTTTGACCAACTTATTCAACAGAATACTAGCGGGCGAAAAGATGCCTGAAGAATGGAGGAAAAGTGTTCTAGTTCCCATTTTTAAGAACAAAGGGGATGTTCAGAGCTGTGGGAACTATAGAGGAATAAAGTTGATGAGCCACACAATGAAGTTATGGGAAAGAGTAGTGGAGGCTAGACTCAGGACAGAAGTAAGTATCTGCGAGCAACAGTATGGTTTCATGCCTAGAAAGAGTACCACAGATGCATTATTTGCCTTGAGGATGCTCGTGGAAAAGTACAGAGAAGGTCAGAAGGAGCTACATTGTGTCTTTGTGGATCTAGAGAAAGCCTATGACAGAGTACCAAGAGAGGAACTGTGGTACTGCATGCGTAAGTCTGGTGTGGCAAAGAAGTATGTTAAAATAGTACAGGACATGTATGATGGCAGCAGAACAATGGTGAGGTGTGCCTTAGGTGTGACAGAGGAATTTAAGGTGGAGGTGCGACTGCATCAGGGATCAGCTCTGAGCCCCTTCCTGTTTGCAGTGGTAATGGATAGGCTGACAGATGAGGTTAGACTGGAATCCCCCTTGGACCATGATGTTCGCAGATGATATTGTCATATGCAGTGAAAGCAGGGAGCATGCAGAGGAACAATTGGAAAGATGGAGACATGCACTGGAAAGGAGAGGAATGAAGATTAGCCGAAGTAAAACAGAATATATGTGCGTGAATGAGAAAAGTAGAGGGGGAAGAGTGAGGCTACAGGGAGAAGAGATAGCGAGGGTGGACGACTTCAAATACTTGGGGTCAACAATACAGAGCAATGGAGAGTGTGGTCAGGAAGTGAAGAAACGGGTCCAAGCAGGTTGGAACAGCTGGCGAAAGGTGTCTGGTGTGTTATGTGACAGAAGAGTGTCTGCTAGGATGAAGGGCAAAGTTTACAAAACAGCGGTGAGGCCGGCCATGATGTACGGATTAGAGACGGTGGCACTGAAGAAACAACAGGAAGCTGAACTGGAGGTGGCAGAAATGAAGATGTTGAGGTTCTCGCTCAGAGTGACCAGGTTGGATAGGATTAGAAATGAGCTCATTAGAGGGACAGCCAAAGCTGGATGTTTTGGAGACAAGATTCGAGAGAGCAGACTTCGATGGTTTGGACATGTTCAGAGGCGTGAGAGTGAGTATATTGGTAGAAGGATGCTGAGGATGGAGCTCCCAGGCAAAAGAGCGAGAGGAAGACCAAAGAGAAGGTTTATGGATGTGGTGAGGGAAGACATGAGGGCAGTTGGGGTGTTGAGAGAGGAAGATGCAGGAGATAGGCTAAGATGGCAAAAGATGACACGCTGTGGCGACCCCTAACGGGACAAGCCGAAAGGAAAAGAAGAAGAACTGT
The DNA here is from genome assembly GCF_019802595.1 of Syngnathoides biaculeatus. Lineage (NCBI taxonomy): Eukaryota > Metazoa > Chordata > Actinopteri > Syngnathiformes > Syngnathidae > Syngnathoides > Syngnathoides biaculeatus. Next base: position 24,798,378 of record NC_084649.1, read on the forward strand.
GTTTAGCTCTTCTTGATAGCAATGTTCAGGAACAGCAATAAAGTTACTGGGTCATTGTGACCTGGCGCTTGTCTCAAAGGAGGAGTAGTTTTACTTGACCTTAGTTTTATTATGCAGTTGTCAACTTCTCTTAAATTATAGCAATGATGATCTTGTTAAGTTCAGCAACAGGAGTAATGCTACCGGGTCATTATGAGCTCAGGTGGGTGTCACTATCCAATTACAAAAAACAAACAAACAAAAAAATGTATATCTCATCATTACTAACCATATCTTTTCACATATGTGAAATGAAGAATTATCATTTGAATATACTGATTACGCCAAGAAGAGGAAATGGCCCAGAACATAGCAAAAGGGCTAAAGTGTGACTGTAAACATTGCATGCAGACTAAGGAAAAGTTTTATGATTGTGACAATTTGTCTCCATAAACAGAATATGTAATTCACTTTACATGATTTCATACGGTCGGATGGGTGAGTTTGGAAATTAGAACATATTTGAAGTCACCGAATGGATTTTGTTTCACTTTTGAGTCGTGCTTTGGACGATATCATTGTTTGTCGTCATCCCATCCAGGACGAGTGCAGCGTAAAGGAAGGCCCACCGACTCCTCCGCCTGAAGGGAAAGCCCCCGGGGGGCCCGAACCGGGCGGCGATAAGCCCAACAAAACCCAGCAGCTCAAAAAGGTCTTCAAGGAGTACGGCGCTGTGGGGGTCTCCTTCCACGTGGGGATCTCCCTCATGTCTCTGGGAATGTTCTACCTCCTCGTATCTAGGTGACAAAGCACTTCCAACACGCCTAACAGTAATCCGACAAATAGCCGACGTTTGGCAAGAGAAGCGGGATCCACTCTGGGCTGCACTCGTAGACAACTTTTGAAACTCGTTTACTTTGATGGAGAATTTAAAACTGGACAAAACAGGTCACCGCAACCCTTCATTTTATACATCCAATTTTGTAATATTGCCCTTGTTTGTTCATTGTAATCCAAAAATCCATCAATTTTCTCTGCCGCTTATCCTCAATAGGGTCACTGGCATGCTAGAGCCTATATCCGGGCCAAAAAGTGGGGAAACTGAACTGGTTGCTAGCAAGTCACAGGGCATATGATTAATGCTTTAAAAATGGCTGCTTTTGTTATTTTTTAAGTCTTTTTTTTAACAATTTTTTATTTCAAATTTTAACCAATATTTTTTTCCCCTAAAAGTATAAGTATTTTTTTCCCTACCTCAAATCTCATTTTTCACCAAAAATAAACTTTCCCCCGGAAAATACTATTCTGTTAAAAAATACATTTTACTTTTTCTAATTATATAAAAAAGTGCTTTTCCCCATAAAAGAAAAGTAGTCTAGTATGATTCAAACAACTTGTGTATAAACATCAACTTTATGAAAAAAAAAAAAAAAAAAAAAATCCAACAAAAGTGCTCTGAATAGACCACTTAAAAAATTATGCTAAAAAAACCCCATTTGCTATTAAAACATAATTATCCTTTAAAAAAAACACCTTTTTAACTATAAAAAAATTCTCTTCTAAAGAACAAAAAAGATTTTCCCTTTATAACTGACTATTTTCTTGGTGTAATCACGTGAAATACTTGCTTTTCAAAAGAAACTTTTTTTTTTTCCTTCCCTGTCGTTTGCTTGTTATGAGGAGTTACTGAATCCTCCCACACCAAACGACTCAGCATACTTTGAGATTTTGTACAGCCGACAGTTTGAAGTTCAGCGTGAAGTAGAAAAATGCACGCAACTGCGGCGGCGCCATTCAAAATTAGAGATTTAAAAACATCCTCAAGCTGCAGTACTTGCACATTATGTACAAAGTATCAGAAAACACTAAACAGGAGGCTGCTTTGGACTTAAAAGAGGAAGCGTTTTTTAATTTAATAACAGAAAAGCCTTTCCGCGTGCGTGGAATGTGACGGTTGGGCGCTGCACCAGCGGCCGGAATGGCGAAGAGATTTGCAACAGATTAGCAGGGAAGCCCGCAGCCTCTCACACGTAGTTGACGATAACACTCGTGTGGAAAAGCCACAACCGTGCGGCATTATCAAGCTCGACGCTTTGCTCCCTTCATTCGAGCCAGCAGTGCAGCGGTTCGATAACGCCGAGGAGTGACTCGCCTCTTTCTCACACAGATCCTGAAAATGCCGTTTAAGAGGAACCAGCTGAATTGTGCATTTTTTTTTTTTTTATACAGCGATTACATGTGTGACAGTTGTTTTTCTACCACTTTTTCCCCCCTCTAACAAAAGTAATGCAGTGTCACGCAATCAATTAAATGCAAGATGGGGTCTGATGGAAAGTGTACTATTATAGTTGGACAACTGTTTCAACATAACATAGAAAAAAATTCCTTTAAAAAAAAAAAAATGCAACTTTTTAAAATAAAAAAAAATACAGCCAATGGCACAATTCACATACATACTGTAAAAAATGAAAAGAAGAAGCCACTGGTTTCTTTTAGGCAGCACACGGAACTTTCTCGAACAACAACCACTGCTCCGCCACACTCTCTTTTCCCCTCGTTTACCTAACATCCTGCTCTCCCCCGCTCTTAAAGACAAACTCATAATTACAAATGTTAGAGTACTTACGCAGCCCATCAATGTGTTTTATAATGACTGCGTCCACCACCGCTGCTTTAGTTAGTAACACAGTCTAGGCAACGTAGAGCAAAGACGAGCTAGACATGCTGCTTATGTTTACTTTCGATATTAATGGAGAAAGTTAAAAAAGAAATGCTGTAGTTTTCAGATTCAATGACTGTCGGATTATGTGAATAATCGAACAAAAAGTGGTTAAACTGGAGGAGATTCTCTCTTTTCCGAGCGGGAAAGGTCTGGTCTCAAGCCAAAGTAGAAAGTGCAGGATGAGATGGTGTGTCATTTTCAAATTCCACCTTGGCACAGCCTGATCCCATACAATACAATACAGTGCACATAAAGCTAATTATGTCTTTTAAATATATGAGCCAACATAACATTAACCTTAAAACGGGCTGGGAGCATCATTCCCCCCCCACGTACGTAGCTCACGAGAGGTTGGCTGCTTGAAAAGTAGATCTTGGAGGGGGGGGGGGGGACCCCTCCTGGCCTAGAAGAATAAACTAGTCTTTTCCTTGAACTTTTTTTCTAAATCACTACCCCCAAGACAACCTTCACCCAAAGAAACACCACCAAGAAAAATGACTAAATCGCAATCAGCAGCAGTACAAAATGGATGGCTGGATTATTATTATTTATTTATTTATTTAAACATTGCACCCTCTGGTCTAGATGGATAAATGTGGCCGACACGTAACCATTTCGCCTTCCTTTGTCTCTCCAGTGGCATCGACATGGCGGCCGTGCTGGGCAAGTTGGGCTTCAGCGAGGCCATTATCCGCTCCAAGATGGCGGCGGGCACCAGCACGTTCGTCCTGGCCTACGCCGTCCACAAACTGTTTGCGCCCGCGCGCATCAGCATCACGCTGGTGTGCGTGCCGTTCATCGTGCGCCACTTCCGGCGGACGGGACTCTTCAAGCCGCCGCCCACGTCTGCGCCCTGATCAGTGTGTCATGTGACTGATGGTGGCCATATTGCCTTGGGGGAGGGTACGAAGGGGAGAGAAAAAAAAAAAAAAAAAAAAAACCCCAACAACGGCAAGAACTTTTAGCCTGCTCTGGCCGGAGCTTGCGGAAAAATTACTGAAGGAGAAAATTACAAGATGGATGCAATCAGGGATCTTTTACTTTTTAAGTTTTCTTTCCGGGTGTCACATTTATGAAGTTTCCCCATCTCGGACACTTCCAGAATATGACAAAACTTTCCCCTTCATTTTCTTGACTGTTTGATCCCCTCTTTCCCTGACAGATCATTGCAGTAAGATGAATAAAACCTTTTTTCTTTAAAAAAAAAAAAAAGGCATCATCCTCCTTTGGATATACTTAAAAAAACAAGTACTTCTTGTGAAGTATTTTTTTAAAAGAGAAAACTGCAGAATTATCCTACAGAGAAAAATACTGAAAGCCCAGAGAGGATAGGAGTTTTCAATAAAGTACATCTGTCTTATACTGCCCTCAAGCGGCCAAGGCGAGCAGCAGCATTATTTCATAACAGTTTTTATAACGTAT